>NW_026020173.1:1316157-1328819 GCF_900185275.1 Solanum verrucosum
AATATAAGAAGAATTTTAGTATGGCTTCTCGACTTGGTTTTTGAGATTGAGGTACAGTCAGATCTATTACTACTTTTATTGGTTTTGTCTTTATTACTCCGTCTGATGAGCCGTGGTTTTTAGCCCGAAATTGAGTTTGATAAGTAGGGCGCCTCATACCCGGTTAGAACTATCAGATACATGGGCTCAATAAAAAGCATGTATTAGCTTCTTGACAGGCCCTTTGCTTGGGTAAAATAATTAAACCATGCAGTCGGAGAAACTATGTTTAAAATTCTTGTGTATTTCGATTCTTATGTAGTTGGACTACCTCTAAGGATATTAACTTGCTTGATCTATGACTGGGGCGGACCACCGCCAAGTCAGTGATCCTGTATCGTTTTAATATTCCACCATAACCTATATTGGACGCATCTGTCTCAACGATCTTTGGCCAAACAGGATTAGCAAGAGTTAAACAAGGCAAAGATTTAACTCTTTCTTTAATAGACTTTACAAGATCATGAGACTAGTAGTCCAAGGCTTCTTATGATTTATTTCAGCCTGTCGTATAACAGAGCTAAATCTCGAGACAAATTTTTGTAGAAGGGGAAATGTAATTTAAACTTCCCAGAAACCGCTGCAATTGCGTCCTATCTGTAATAATATCAGGGAATTTATATGCAAATTCAATAGATCGCTGAATATGAGTCATTTTCCCTTGACAAATCAAATGACCCAAAAATATAATTTCTGTTTGAAAAATACTCATTTTAGGTTTAGATATGACCAAACCATTTTGAATAACTATTTTCTTAAAAATATCTAGATGCTTAATATGTATTTCTATAGTCTTTGAGTATACCAAAATATCATCAATATAAACTATGATGAAATCCAAATAAGGATTAAAAATATCATTCATAATCTTTTGAAATTCCGAGGGAGCATTTTTTAATCCAAAGGGCATTACATTCCATTCGTATTGGCCAAACGGAACATTAAATGTCGTTCTATAAGAATGATCTTTAAATATTTGGATTTGCCAATATCCAGATTTTGAATCAAATTTTGAAAAGATATTAGCATCATATAATCTTGATAATAAATCCCTTTTGTTTGGAATAGGATACCTAATGCATTTTAAAAATTTATTTAAAGGTTTACAATTCATTACTAACCTGGGAACACCTCGTTCTTTTTCTGTTGCGTTATTAACATAAAATGCAGTACAAGACCAGGGTGACTTGGAAGGTTTCATTAAACCCTTTTGCAATAAATTATCAATTTCCTTTTTGCAGAATTCAACCAATTCGGTATTCATCTGACAAGGACGTGATTTGGTAGGGATATTTTCTTCAGAGAAATCATCTTCATATGGAAGAGTTACAATATGCTTTTTCCGATTCCAAAAAGCACTAGTATGATCAGCACAAATATCAATGGCCATTTTTTCAGAAATGAATTTAATCTTTTCCTGTACTTTAGCATATTTTAAAGTATCGAATATATTCATACTAAGTATCTCAAGTTGTAAATAATCAACATGCTTTTGTTTCATTTCAATTAGAGCATTAATATCTCTAGAAATAGGCTCGGTGATAAAAGTATAACTAATATCTTTATTTTTATAAGTAGCAGAAAATCCTTTAGCATTTATATTAGTAAAAGGATAAATTGCATTTATAAAAGGAGTTCCTAGAATAATAGGAGGGTATAACTGATTTTTTACTAAGAAAAAGAAGTGAGGAATACAAACTTTATTCTGGCAAATCCGAGTATTAGATAATTTATACTTTATATCCAAAGCATGACCAGTGCAGATTTAACCATATGAGTTGTTTTTTCAAAATATTTAGTAGGTACTAGATCTTCTTGAATGCAACTCACATCAGCGCCACTATCAATCATAGCAATGTTAGTTATAGAAAAAGTATTATCAATTAATATAGTACATTTAACATACCATTTATGAGCTGTAACAATTTGCATCATTCCTAAAAACATATTTTGTTTCGGATCAATATTCAAGGTGTTGGCAAGAGTATTTTCTTCAGTAGTAGATTCATCAACCTTATTTTTTCCTTTGCTATTAGCAGACTCAATCTGAGTAAGACGGTGATCACAAATAATATGGTTTTGTTTAAGAAATTTAATTTCTTCCTTCAAATGTTCAATTTCTCCTTTTAAATCATCAAAAGAGGTATCACGAATAATCATGTTGAAGAGAGTCTATTATAAACTTCAGACAAGGAGTAAGGAGCAGAATAATTAAACTCATCTTTAACCTTTTTATCGTTAGGAATATTAGTTGAAGAGCTAGTTTTACTAGCAGCCAATTGAATGATCTTTTCACGAAGAGTATTATTGGTAACTTCTTTTAGAAGTTCTATTACATTATCAGCAGTGATAGTGAACATTTTCATATCTTCAAACTGAGATTGCAGCTTGTAAAATTCATCATGTTCGCAGTGACAAATATCACCATGACATTTGCAAGCATCATTCGAATCTTGATGAACCTTAGAAGGCTCAGGTTGCTCATCCTCTGTTGCATAACTTGCCTCAGAATCATCATAATCTGATTCGGAACCAGAAGTATATAGAAAACTATAAATCTTCTCTTGAATATCATCATCAAGTTCTAGAGTCTTAAGCTTTTCCAGCTTACAATTTGGAGTTATATGCCCAAATTTTCCACATTTATAACACTTAATCTTATCAAGATTTCGCCTTGACCTATTCCTTGTAAATCTATGAGATTTACGATGAGTCCTACGCTCATCTCTTTCTTCTCTAGTCCTTCTTCTAGATCTTCTTTTTTTATGATGAGATCTATGAGATTCTGATTTAGAAGTTTCTCGGTTGGTGCTTTTTGAAGCATTCGGTAAACCGAATTGAGTACAAAAATCTCCTAATTGAGACTTTTCTCTAAGCTTATCCATCTTAAGCTGTCTTGAGAGTTTTAACTCATTGCACAAATTTATTCCTTCTTGCGTACAAGCCCCAATAAGCTTTCCATAAGTAAAATCACTATAGGGAATAATTCCTTGAGGATTTCTAAGAGTCTTGTTTACTCTTTCTGCAAATAAAGAAGGTAAGCCATCAATAAATTTGGCTTTCCAGAATTCTAAACCATTTTCGGGAAGTTCCATGACCCGACTTAAATAAGTGTCTTTATACCATGTAAACTCACCTAAATGTCTACATCTAAGACCATTTAGAAGATATCTAATGGTTTCATATTGATTGGTAAATCTACCCCTAAAATGTTTAAGAATAGTCAAAATAAGTGTATACATAGTGTCTTCTCTATTTTGAACAAGGGCAAAGCCTAAATTGCCATGACCTTCATTTGCTGCCTTAGCATTAATTACTGCTGCTCTGGCATCAGAGGGCATATAATTATCCCACCATCCTCTTAGTTGACCGGTAAATCCTGCAATAATCATCTTGCAGATGGTCCTGTCAGTGTTATTGACACTTTTGCAAATAGTAGCATACATAAGCATCCTATGAACCATAATCGTCAACTGCCTATCAGTTAGCCCATCGAGATTCTATTCATAAATCTCACTTCCACTATAAGAAGTGTTAGTTTGATTCCAATCTCTTTCCTCTATTAAAACATCTTGAGGAGTAGGCCTGTGATAGTAATATGTTTGCATGCTAGGTTTTCTACCATAAGCAGTATTACCACTATTCTTCTTTGGATACCCATGAAGTTTATTAACTTCCATTTCCATTTGAGTTTCGAAGTCAAAAGTGGCTTCCATCTCATCTGCAAAATCTTCAACGAGATTTATCGGTTTCGCACTTGCATCAAATTGAGAAAAATTTTTATCAAAAAGATTTTCAAGGTCATGCAAAGGTCTAAGAATAAAGTCCTGAATCTCAGGAGGCCTTTGAATATGAACATCAGGCTGTTTTGATGAAGAAGCCTGTTCCGAAACTTGTTTAGCAGATTTTAGCTTACTATCAATTTGAACAATCAGATTAGACAGGCTATCTAATTTTTTGTCTAGAGAACAAATATGTTCACCAATAACTTTGACATAAAGACCCAAATAATTATTTTAAGAAATAAGACGATTAATTTCATTTATACTTACTGCGGCGACATCATTATCAATAAATTTATGAAAAGCAGTAAAAGTAATACCAGTATTATTTGATAAAATAAACGGAGCTTGAGGAGGATAAATGGATTGAATAATATTACCCGATTCATCTTTGTAAGATCGTTCAAGAACGTTGATGAATAAAGACAAATAAGTGGTTATAAACCAAGGCACAAAAAACATAATATGATTATGTAATGCACAAGTTTCATAAAACTCTTGAGAAATATTATTTAAATCTTCTTTCCTATAAGTGTCAAAAAACCAAGTTTTAAACCGGTTCCATTTTTCATTTAAAAATTCGTTTTGAATATATTTTCTTGCTAGTGAACCTGGACTAAAATCAATTTGATGTTCACTCATCATTAAGTATCATTAAGATTAAAATCCATCTCGGATACAGAAGGAATATCCTTATCAAAAATATCATATGTTTTTATCATTCGTTTGAACAATGTTTAACCGAGGAACAATTTTTATTTTTTGTTTTTCTGCAGATATAACTGTTGATAAAGTGTGTAATGAAGCTGCACGATTTCTAGCTGGACCATAATAAGGTTCTATCGGAGAAATATGTTGAATAGCCAGTCTTTTATCAGAAGCAAAAGAATGTCTACTATAAGGAATACTCTTTTCATCAAACTGCATGCAGATTTTTCCATCGAAATTTTGACTTATATGAGAATATTCTGAATTAGTGACAGCATCGGTCATTTGCTCAGGAGGTATAACAGAATCTAAAATCCAAGTGGTAGGAAAATTAATTTCTTCCCATTTTATAGGTCTTCTAGTAGTGACCTTAGATCTGGCGAAATTAGTTTCTTCTAAAATAGTTTGATCAGATGTATCATATAACTTACATCTAGGATTCAAAGTAGAAGTAATTTATAATAGATTCTATACGACAAGCAAATTAATTCAGATCCAGGTGCATAGTTATAACCATGCGTTTTAACATTCAAGGTTAAAGCATCTAATATATTAGAATCAGTCAAAGATAACTGCAAATTGGGCTGAGCATTAAAATAAACTGGACCATAAGTCACCGTAGATTCTATTGAACCCATCAAGGATTGACGAAAATTTAAATTCCTCGCATCTCGTAGAGCAGCTAAGAAAGTCTCTGGTAACCCTTTAAGAGTTAGATGTTTAAAAGCAATTTGAACCATGCCAATATGCAAAAATTTATACTGAGATTTATATAATTCAATATCACGCTTATTTAATAAACGAATAGTTTGTTCGGACGAGTTTAACGCCAAGGATTGTTCGGTTGTTTTAATCAACTGTTTATTAGAAATCTTATCAAACCAACCATAATCATAAATGGTTTTTATATTAACTTTCGGAATAGTCCATTTGTTTAACAAATCAAGGTTTTGAGGTATATCAACCTCTTCTAGTCGAGTGCTTTTAATATCTTCTTGATCCATAAAAGAGAGAATATATCTATGCCGAAATTCTTCACATCAATTATATATATACCATGAACTTTCCTAGGCTCTGATACCAACGATACAGGATCACCGCCAATAATAATAATAATAATAATAATAATAATAATAATAATAATAATAATAATAATATTAATAATATTAATAATAATAATAATAATAAGCAATGACACATAACATAAACAAGAAACAAACAACCATCACCTATCTGGAAAGGTTCTTCCCAGACCAATTGCAGCTCATAATCTAAATATCAACAAATCCCCACCCCTATGATAACACCCAAAAATCATCATACGACCAACCTTAACTAATCAAGTTTGTTACTATCCTAAACATCCATAAATATGCGCTCATCTGCCAAGACTACATGCTTGAAGCGTATACATTCAATCTCTTGACAACTTACAAGGTTTTATGCAAATTTAAGACAGTCTAGATACTCAATAAAGACTAGCCTACCTAGATGCCAAGCAACTCCTGAAGAACTCTAAACACAAATGTCTAGTTCTGTGGGGGTGAATCATGGTGTATGTAGGCTAGAATTCCATGGGTTTTGACTTTTATTGGATTGAAATCCCTCATCTTTATTGTTCCCAGGCTTGTAGGACCCTAGGTAGGTTTTTGGAGTAACCCTCGTCTCTTTCTCCAAAGACAAGTGGGAGGAAAAAAATATTAAAAAATCATATTTTCTAGGGTCTGATTCTGCCATCCCTGTTGTAGAGGCCATGCAACCGTTATAATGATGGTGCAATAGTGCTAAAATCCCCACTATGGCAAACTGATGTCAACTTTGATCAAATTCATATTCTTAAGTTTTCGTCATGTCATCCCAATTTAAATTGACAACGTAATTCAAAACTTCCTTAGGTTCTGCATAAGGTACCCTTAGAATAACAACATAATAGGTTATTACAATAGATACCAATTTACCTATCATTTATCCCTGAATGATTTTAAAGATGGAAGGAAAGAAAGGCCGGTCACAGAATACTATCGCCTAATTTTTACAATAACCCGGGAGAAGTTAAGCCTTATTAGAATTATAGAAAAATAAACACCACCCTCCGAGTACCCAAATCCATTGGTCCTTCCTAATAACAAAGTTAGTGGAATAAACGGACAAATCAACAGAAAGATATTTCCCGCCCACCCATCTGGATCCCGCTATAATGGCATGACAAGATTCAAAAATAGAAATAAGGGGGAGAGAAATGGGTTATCACCTATTCTCTCCTCTTTTACTTCCAAAAATCACTTTCTCTCCCGATGATTACTCTCCAAATGTTAACATTAAGGTAACAATCAATTCTTTATTCCTCTTACTTTAATTTACGCATAATGTTTATCACATTCTAGAATTTGGTTGAACATAATAGAGTTTGGGTTGATTTTTGAATTTCGAAAATGTAGTTCTAATTTGATGAATTTGTTGAAACATGGATGTTTCCCTTACATTTATAATTCTCCTACAACATATGGGGCCAAGATGGGTCCAAAATAGGGGAAGTTGAAGGGTTGTTCTTAAATAGAAACTTAGATGTAGGCAACACTTAGTAGTTGTAATGCCTTAATTTTTGCATATAGTATTAGTAGGGTACTTTAGGAACACTCATTTGATGTTATTTTGTTGGAGACAGAATTTTTGGGTCAAGGAGCACCATTTAAACACCCTTTGGAGTTCATAAATGATGAAGGCCACTATAGTGAGAGCCGATGTAATGGGAATATTCTCAATATGGTGGCCTCGCTCTATCGAGAGACCGTAGGCAGCAGCCTCCCAATTCGTCCAAGGGTTGAATTTTCTCTTAAATACCTATTTTCTACGCAAGTTTAATAGTTCTAATACACCTAAGACTCAATGGTTGACTCTCCCGAGCAAGAATACCCATTTTTAAGGTTTCCAGATGAGGCTAGCAAGGACCGCTACTAATATTACTGGAGAATAAAACTCTATTTTGAGAGGGTATTTGGTATGTGGGTGTGGTAGAGAATGCAAGTGCTTTCCATGCTTGACTGTAGGAGTTTGGTTGGGACCCGCTGGTTAAGGCTTCCATAGAATATGTTCCTAACTTGGTAGATTATTTTTGAAAGTGGGTTCCGATGAGAGGGTCCTATGGCCTATTGAAAGGTCTACGGACCATAGAAGGGAATCGTGGAATTTGATTGGATTTCTAGAATTTAGTATCTCATTCTACGGATGAATAATATCGCGCGTAGAAGTTCCTACAGACTGTAGGTATGTTTGTAGGGTCCCTCAAGCAATTTTAAGTTAGGATTACCTCGGTTGTTTCGTACCTTTTCAACCCCTAAACTATGTTGTTTTGAGCTTATAACTAAGTCCTATCACTGATTTAGACTTCAGAATCTACACATTCCTTCTCATTCACTCAAAACCCTGAAATCCCTCAAGTTCATCTCTCCAAATTCTCTCCAATGCTCAATAACGATTTCTAGGATTCTTCAAGTCTCCTCTTTCAAGCAAAAGGCTAGGGATCTTCGAAGGTATGAGGGACTTTATCAATTTACTATTTCAACCATTCAGTCCCAAGATTTTTCTAGTTGTCTTCAATAAATTCCATCAAATTTCTATTGTTCATGTTTCTTCATAAGTTCAATTGTGTATGACCAAATTCATCCTATTTGATCTTATTATGCATGATTCTATCTTAAGTGTATGTTTTCAATGAATTTTATATGAACCCATGATTTGTGCCTATTTTATGAATACGAACTATATGTTGAGATTATGCATGCAACGTGAAAGTGAGCAATTTATGAACTAAGGATGCTTTAGATAAAAAATCAATATGATTTTATGAAAATTTTGTTTCTCAATTGAATTGTTTTCAATATGAATGATGATCATGATTTTTGATGCTTTAGATAATTGTCATTATGAACATGTTATGAAATCATGGTTTTAGAAGGAGCTATTCTACGATATGAAGTTTAAGGTTGGAATGGTATTACTAGATTCTTACCTTTCCAAGTATTATGATTATGCTTTTCTCCTTTTGGAGCTTACTTAGCACCGAGAGGGATATGGGATGGAGGCTCCCCGGTTAGCAGAGGGTGGGTATTCAGTAGTAATCCTATTGTCCCCTAACTAAGTTCCCCCATAGGCCTTAGTCTTAATTGACTCTAGATAGTGGATCCACCTAAGCTAAAGAATATGGTTTTTACCTTGGCTAGACGGACAATATCTTTTTGGTGTGGAAAAGAGACTAGATTACATGTTATATCTAGCATAATCTATGTCAGTTATTAATAAGCCTCCTACAAATAATTATGTTTTAATCTCAAAGACTTATATTTCAACTTATTAAAAAGGTTTTATAAAGATTTTTAATGACCTTGTCTCATTACTTATGATTTTAGCTTATCATGCTTTGATATCTTGTACTTGGTCCTGCATTTCCACGATTTCAATATTTATCATGCTTATGTCTCTTTTATGCATTTATCTCATACTCAGTACATTCCATGCACTGGTGCATACTATCTCTCGTTCCTATGTTGTCTTATAATATAGGGTCAGACGTTCCTCCACACGCTCGAGGCTAGTGGATTGATTAAGTTTGAGTTTTTGTGAATCCTCATGATTTGAGGGCCTTGCCAAATATGTTGCTTTTCATTTCATGTCTTTTCAATTTCTGACTTATTTGGTGAGCTAGGGTATTGTCCTAGCCACACTATGATATTATAGGCTTATTGTCAAACATAGTGTATGTCACACCTCAAATCCCATTAAGACGGACAGGCACCCGATGCCTTAAAGGCCCGAGAGGACTAACATGTAACCTGTGCTTACTATGCATATAACTATGACAATTTTGTGACAAGTTCACATAGGGTGCAGCGATACAAACCAACATAAGTATACCCAAAACTTATATACAAGACTTGGCCGTTGAGGCCACAACTTGTTAAGACGCAACTGAACCATATATATATAGGTCTACAAAGCCTCTAAAAGATAGAAAATCTTAGAGTAGGTCGGGACAGACCCCGCCTTATCCCTAACTACGATACAATTCCAAAATGAATCTACCAAGGACTCAGTAAAGCTCTGAATCAACCTGGAGCTCACCAAAAGTAGTTGATTGTCGTATGCTCCTATTGAGGAGGTCAACTAGTTGGAGTACATGTGCATGCAGCGTCCCCCTGGAGGGACGTCAGTACGAAAAAATATACTGAATATGTAAGGCAATAACATATATAAAAATAAGAGTTTGAATGAAACCAAGTATCAATATATGTGTGCATAAATCAGAACAAAAGACCACATTTGTTAACTATTGTGGGATCATGTATGTTACATTCTTGTCTTTACCTTTCTGTGTGTTTTGGTCTTTATAAGGCATGTGATACGAATGACTAGTTGATCAGTGGTAGAAGAGGATGACCCATGCTAGACATTTTAACCCCTGGGATGTTGTCCTCATAATTACACAAATTGGGATCGGCCCATGCTAGGCTTTCGCCCCTGAGCTACCACCAATCTATACCAATTGGCATCGACCCATGCTAGGTTTTCGCCCCTGAGTTGCCACCCTTATATACCAATTGGGATCGACCCATGCTAGGCATTTGCCCCTGGGCTACCACCCATAATTATACAGATTGGTTCACTTAGATTCTTTAATCTTTGAGATTGTTGTTTTGGTGGTCATAATCATTTTTGAGATTTGGAACTACGGACCAGTAGTAGAAGACATGAAAATAATACTTCAAGGCAGTAACAATGACATAAAGAGCTATGTAACATCAATGCATTACTTGTGGGCTTAAATGACACGGTTGTCTTCAACTGACTAAGATGAGGATTCACCAAACTTGCTTTTGCAAATACCATTTCTATATCAGCACATAGGAGGATAATTACAGAAGTATAGAGTACTAAACATATAATGAAGTAATTCTATACACTAAGGAGAGGAGGAAATATTGTTAGCTAGTTGGAGATCATACGCTGCCACTATGTTTCCTTTACTAGGAATAGAACTTAGTAAATTCACTTATTGATATTAATCGCAAGTATCACATTTCATGCCGAAGAATATTGAATCGAATAGCTGATACGTCCAAACTTACACTCCAAATAAGGAGTGTAAATGGTCGTTGTCAATTTACAGAACTCAACTAGAGTTGAGGTCGATCCCACAGAGAATTTCTTTACAGATAAAGTTTCACTATCACATTTACTCAATTGTCGTTACTATTTCCTAAACAATTAACAAGGAAAGTAAAATTGGGTTTAATTGAAAAGTATTCTATCAGCAAGTACTTACAGTCAAAACTTAGTTACATGGTTCACAAAAGATCTCGTTGTAAGTTGATTCAATCAATTTAAAGAAACCAGGTTTTGTGTTCACTATGACGTCGATTATAACGCTCTTCCGTAAATTGAGTGTCAAGTAAATCAATGTTTACAGACTCTTTGCAATTTAAATAAATCTAACGCTTCTCAGCCTAATTAGATAATATCCACTCTAATTCTCTCGAACTTAAAGTGTTATCAATATTGGACTTTGCTTAATTTAATACGGTGTTAAAGATCCCTTCTCTCGAAATCCGACTTTAACTCCAATTCGTAAACTTAGTTTAGCTTTTTCCCAACTGATGCTTTTCTCTCGAACAAAAACCAGATACAGGCCTATCTAAAGCGTGCATTCAATAGCCTAAAATGATAATGAAAGTTGTAAACTACAAGTTGTAAACAAAGATTGCCTTTTTACTCATTTTACGGAATCGCAACTAGAATATCATCATAGATCCCACACACCCAGTCATGACGTTTAGCCACTCATGTTCTTATGCAAAGAATCAATATAGATAATGAAAACATATTAACAATTACTTACAAAAATAATCGGTAAATCAACAACCACTTGATAATCTCAATATCAAAAGGAACAATGTCCCACCAATGACAATAATCTGAATCCAAAATCTAAAACTCAAGTTTTTCTCTGTTCCTCGCTATGTAACGTCAGATAATGAATAATAAATTACAAAACGACCTAAAGTAATTCAAAATAGAATGTTTAAAATGAGTCCTACTCAAGTTAGGACTGAGTTGTCGGGCCTTGTCACGGCCACTACCACGATCCGTCAAGGGATTCATGGACCGTGAAACCCTCTGTGGTCTTGCCTTGGATCTTCCCCAGAGTGGGTATTCAAACTTGGTTACTGGAAAATGTACCACGAGAGACACCACGGTCCGTAGTGAGTACCACGACCCGTGAAGTCACCCGTGGTCTTCACTTTGTTTTCAAACCTTCTTTCAACTCTTTCCTGCTTTTATACTGGTTCAACTTCATGGTAGGTACCACGGTCCGTGGAAATAATAGCTGCCCGTATTCCCCTCCGTGATCTTCACTTGGTTGTTCTTGCTTTTCATCTTTTCAGGGCCCAGTTCTGCCCCACTTTCACGAGCTCAACCATGGACCGTTATGAAGTTAACGGTTCGTTACATTGGCCGTGAACTTCACTTGGTCGACATCAGTTCTGCTTCTTTTTCTGTAACACCCAGATTCTGCCTACACAATTAACAAACCCATAAAATAATCCTGAAATATCACTTAATTCTAGTATTAGTTCATAGTTATGAAGCATCAAATGTGCTACGATTTCGCGGCACATCAATAGCCTTACATACCTTATCCTCTAACCAATAGAACTATTATGATTCAGCCTCCCCTTTTAGGTTTTAATCTACAATATACGTCATGATAAACTAAAATTAGCAGCTATCACATTGTGAGCCCCATAAAACAATAGCTAACATTAATGGATAATTAGCCCATACAGCTCTTAAAATAATGTGTATGACCACACCCTGCTTCTCTGCCCAATACATACATTATATATCCTTTCCCAAGATTACCTAAGTTGCACCAACAACAATACACATAAAACAGCCTCAAATATTCTTTATCATACAACCAATTATTGAACTCACTTTCCCCTTGAGTTCTTTATGACAACACACCCATAATTCCTCACTCAAACTCATACATAAGGAGGAAGAAAATGGAGTTGTCACCTTATCTCAATTTCTGCAACTTCTCCTTATAACTTGAATTCCTCTAGAACTTCAACT
>NW_026020173.1:1328919-1430244 GCF_900185275.1 Solanum verrucosum
TTATTCTTACTTATTACAGCTTTGTCACTAACTAGGACACACTTAAACCTGTTCTTAATGAGCAGTGCAGTAGAAACTAAATTCTTCCTAATAGTAGGAACATGCAGAACGTTGTTCAGAGTCAACACTTTGCCGGATGTCATCTTCAACATAACTATCCCAGTTCCTGCAATCCTTAATGTTTTTGTGTTCCCCATGAACAAATCTTCGTCGAACTCAGTAGGAGTGTACATTGCAAAGGCTTCTTTCGCAGAGCAAATATGTCAAGTCGCACCTGAGTCGAGAAATCACTACTTGGGATTTCCAACTAAGTTGCACTCCGAGATCATTGCACATAGGTCATCTGCATCTTCCATCTCTTCCACGATGTTTGCTTGACTTTTGCCTTTGTCTTTGTCTTTGTCCTTTCTTGGAGCACGACAGTCAGAAGACTTGTGACCAGCCTTACCACAGTTGTAACAATTGCCCTTGAATTTCTTCTTGGCCTGTTCTGACTTCTGTCCGTTGGACTTCTTTCTCTTCTTGCCTTTAGTAGGAGCTTCTTCAACAATATTAACTCCAATTATTGTCGAACTCTTACGAGACTTTTTTGCGGCGGCCTTGTTATCTTCCTCAATCTTGATCCAAATCACAAGATCTTCAAGCTTCATTTCCTTACGTTTGTGCTTTAGATAATTCTTGAAATCGTTCCACGAAGGAGGCAACTTTTCGATCATTGCAGTCACTTGAAAAGCTTCATTTACTACCATATCCTCAGCAATCAGATCATGGAAAATAAGTTGAAGTTCCTGCACTTGTGATCCAACAGTTTTACTATCTGACATTTTATAGTCTAAAAACTTGCGATCACAAACTTTTTCAAGCATGCATCTTCTGTCTTATATTTCTTCGCAAGTGCATCCCACAATTCTTTCGAAGTTGTCATTGCACTATAGACATTATATACGTCATCCTCTAAAGCAATCAAAATGTAGCCCTTACATAGGAAGTCTGTCTGTTTCCATATTTCAATAATCATGAACTTTTCTCTGTTGGGCATTTCAACAACAGGCACTGGAGTTACTTCATTGGTAAATTTCTGCAGACCAAGAGTGGTAAGCCAGAAAAATACCCGTTACTGCCATCCTTTGAAATTCACACCAAAGAATTTTCCCGATTTCTCTATTGGTGGTACAACAGTTCGGGTTGATGCAGCAACAACCACTATCACATTATCATTTGCCATTTCAGAATCAGAATCTGTAAAAAATAGAAATTGATACAAATGACTCAGTAAGCAATAACTTAAATTGTAAACTTAATAGGAGCATAAAAGCACGAAGGTTTTTATCTCCACCAGAAACACAGATTAAAAAACAATAAAATAATTTCCTTAAGATTGTTGCCAATCTGTATTTAAAACAGAATTACTGATTCCAATTAACTTTGTGGAAACACGAAGTAACCAAAGTTTTAATGAACCAGTAGAAACAGAAGAACTGAAATTATTTCAGAACAACTAAAATCTGTAAAACATACCAGAATCTGGATAAAGACAGAACGGAAAAGATCAAGCCCACTGAATACACAGTGTCCCCTTAAGGAAATTATTTCCCTCTAGTATCTGAGGTTTGATTTGGAATATGTCCTCCCAGGATAGAATGATCTCAATCACTAGTGTATTGATACCCAAAACTTTGGTGTCAGTGAACCACTCAACAGCAGTAAAGTACACGAAGAAACTTTGTGCAGAAGAAGAAGAAGAAACCAGAAAATTCATTTTGAAATAATCTGAAGAATCAATGTATTTATAGGCAAGAGGAACTGGTTTCGAAAGGTTGCAACCCTTTCAGAATCTACACGACCATTCATGAAAGTTTGCAACCTTTTAAACAGTCATGGTTGTTTCTGAAAGTTGCAACCTTACAGAACAGTCACTTCCAATGGCGGGAAATGGGTCGCACGCGGATCTGAGTCGGGTCAGTCAATTAATTGAATAATCAAAATATTTCGGTTAACGATTAATTAACTAATTAATTGAAATGTTTTGGCATTTTGGACATTTAATTTAATTTAATTAATTAAATAAATAATTAACTAAATAATTAAAACAAACTTTGTCCAAAAAATAATCTCTCGATCGATCATTTTCCAAAGCCGAAGCCAAAACCGAGCGAGCGACGACGGCGCGAGGGGGGTCCCTCTTTCCAACCCTTTTTAACAATTAATAGGAGTGTTTCTATATTTAAACTCTGCTATTTTTCCTTCCACCACTGATGAGGGAGAAATGCCTTTTCACTAAAGCATAAGAGGACTTTTCAAGTTCCTCTCTTTTCATCGTCCCTCCATTTCCCATTAACTCTTGCTACACACCCAACAGTAATTTGTGAAGGTTGAGTTGATAAAACTCTTAATGAATATTTGTAACCCAACAGATTTCACCTATGTGAGTGTGGAAGTAGGTCGCTTCCTATGAGAATTGAACCATAGGTTTCATATCACCCCATCCCCAACTTATTTGGAATTGAACCATAATTATTGTTATGGTTATAGTATGCAGTTACAAAGAATTAATGCAATTATCAACCAAGCAGTAGGTGGCATCTGAATGGAACTGTTCACAACTGGATATTCTAAGCCAAAATTTTGACACATAACATATTAAAATCTCACAGCATAATTTTTATGAGCACTTGAACTCACAAATATCCACAAATAACTATAAAGACAAACCTAATTTCCTAACAATCAAGAAGAAAATGACATGTTGCTTAACATATTTTTCAAAAAAAATAGTCTGTCGGGTTGTATCAAAGTTTATAGTTCAGAAATTTAATTGAAAGAAGCCAAAAGAAAGAGTTATTATTTCTTTATCAAAAAAACAAAAAACTTTATCAAAAGAAAGAGTTATCACCACAAAAATATTTATCTCTAACGGCAATTAATAACTTAATTGTCGCTTAATATGTATTTTCAGAGGCAATTGGTACTCTATATAAATGTCCCTAAAGTCTATAGCAACATTTAATCTAATGACAATTAATTAATGTCGGTAAAGGCTCTAGCACTCTTCGTTAATGCGCATATTTATTGCCGATAAAAATTATTTTTGTTATAGTGTATTTTGGACATTTGTTGGTTTCAAGAAAACATGATCTATTATTATGCCCAAAAAGAAGAGAAGAAGAAATATGGCAAATTAGTTAACTTGCAACAAAAGAAGTGGACTAATTGTCTCTATACTAATATTCTAGGAAGAGTGCAATGGCATATAAAATGTTTGTACCTAAGAAAAAATAATCAAAATAATATACTAATTGTGGCAAGCAAGAGAGAAATTTGTTTGGTTCTTTTAACAAACTTCATCATTGGTTTCGTATTAGTTATCACATATATGTTGTTGTGTGCTATCAAATATAGCACAACCCACAAGAAATTTTCCCAAAAAGTATATGAAGAAACCTGTAGAAAGGGACAAAAGAGAAGATAAATTTTCAATCATCCTTACTGGAATTTTTAACAGAGTTCAAAAAAAGTCACCAAAATAGCATAAAGAAATTGCAATGGATACATGAAACACTATGACTTACAGTAAAAGATTAAGCTTCATGAAATAGGAAGAAGAAAACTTTGAGGAATGAAACACACGTCATAAGAAGCTTAATTAATGTATTTGAATTCGACTACCCTATAGCGAAAAAAACCTACAAATAATAGTGGCAAAAATAAAAGGTTTATTTACTAAATAACCAAATCTAATGAATTCCCATTTCAGCAGCGTTATGAGTTGTGGACTGAGAAGTGCAAGAGTAGTTATGTCTCATTGTAATTAAAATTAATTTTCTTTGTTTATATGAACAAACCTGTAAAAAGAGACAAAAGAGAAGATCAATTTTCAATCTTCCTTGCTGAAATTTTTTTAAAAGTCACCAAAATAGCAAAGAGAAATTGTCATGGTTACATGAATCACTATGACTTATCGTAAAGATTAAGCTCCATGAAATAGGATGTTAGTTTCTAACATTAATTATTGTATATGAATGCTTATTGTTGTTTTAATCTTTTTCTACTATTTCAACATTGGTCTGCCCTTAAATTTGTGATTTTAAACGTCCTTGGCATTATAGGAAAAATAGGGAAAACAAGGAAGGGATTCTGTCCCACCCTCCCCGCTCTAGAGGCTTTCATGCTGGTACAACGGCTTCCACTCTAGTGGAAAAATTCCTGCCTTAGCGGGTAGTGCTATAGCGGGTCGACCTTGGTATGGCGGCTCTAACAAAGTCATGCCAGGTATTTGAAATTTTTTCAAGGTTTCCCATTCCCCATTATCAATGTTAACGTTGGAATCACAATATAAAATTTTAAATATAAAATTAGGACCTTAATCCACTCATTCACCACTCTCACAACAAGTATCATTACCATAGAATCCATACACTTTATCTCAAGTCATTGTACCTCCTTTTGTTGCCAACTCCCCAATCTAGGTCATTCCACCAGTACCTTGTCCACTTGCAAGACTCTAACTAACCACCTTGACTAAAATCCATGTTATCAGATATGTCCCAGACTACCCAAAATGACAATACAGTGCAAGCTAGAGAATAAGCCAAACTCCCGATCAACATTTGGAATTCACAAAGCTAAGAAAATATGAACTGACAACCATAAATTAGTAAAACAGATAACATACAATTATAACTACCGTCAAAAACATAACCTTGATTCCTCGTCCTCATTCGGACTTAACATTTAAAAACCACATGATCCACAACATTACAACAAGTCATACTTGATTCATCACACTTTTCAAATTATCTGGACCTCCAAAGATCCATAAAATATCATTACGATATTTAGTATGCAATCCTAGTCTATGCAAAGACTACTTCAATATTTAAATACATCAACCCAACCAATGAGGAATCAATATGTGATAAATATAACACAATAAATAAACTTGGTTCTCTCATAGAACCTACACACAAGCTATTAGTGTACCCGAGCCAATCGAATGATATATGATACAAGGTATTGTACATGTGCTAACCGCTAGTACATACCAGGCTTGGTATTTGATCCAACCATTAGTAATTTGTACCGGCGTGGTACTCGCGCCAACCAACAATCACAAATAATATGCACAGTCACACTTGAATCCATAAGTAAATTAAATAAGTTCGTTGCATGAGATCTATCAACATAATGTCGTTTTATATTCATCCCTTGAGTTTTCCCCGTATGCCTTTCACAAGTAGTAAATACTACATAGTAGTTAACTTGCACACATCACATAACTTGGAAAACAAACAACCATCACCTACCAAAAGGATTTCTTCTCAAATATTTCCTGATCATAGTCAGATTACCCTCACTTACCTTCCCTAAGATAACACCCAGCAAAAACCATAAGTTCAACAAAACCTAAGCAAGACCATCCTCAACCTAAGCAAGACCATCTTCAACCTAAACCACAACTAACCACAATTTCAACCATCCATAATTTGTACCCAAAAGCCTAAGCATGAAATCTCCTGACAATCTACAAAATATTATATAAGTAAAGACAGGTCTAACTACTCGGTTAAGAAGCCTAGCCTACCTGGGCACCAAGCCGTTGTTGAAGAACTTTGAACCCAACATTCCGACTCTATGGTGCGATTCGTGATGAACATTGTAACACTCCGACTTTTCAAAACGTCTAAATTAACTCGTATCTTCGTGGAAAGACAAGGAGGGTGAGTAATAAATTAAGAATGATATGGTATGTCCTATTTTAAGTGTTCAAGTGTTGCATCTCAAGTTTTGAAGTTAGGTAAGTGGAAAAATAAAAGTTGGCGGAAGTTATTGTAAGTTCCTTCTTAAAGATTTCTCTGAAATTTGGGTCAAATGTCTTGGAGGTTTTCTCCCAATCTATAAAGAGTTATGGGACCCACAAACTATCGAATCGAAGGTCTACGAGTCTAGTTTCCAACGCATCAAACCGTTCATTCATACGACTTCATAATAGAGAGATATACACATTTTCGTGGGACTGCGCAAGCAGGCCCGTGAGGTGGGGCCCTAGGTCGGTGGAAAGTTGTATATATCTTCTTCTTCGGGTTTTTTCTTCATTTTAAGCTAAATATACAGAGAAAACATAGAAACCCATTTTTAAGATCAAGTGAAATATAGATTTTCTCGACGTAAGTCCTTGACGAAAGTTGTTCTACGCGTTGAGCTCAACATCGTGGTATAATTTGTTTTATCGATTGCGTAGCATATCACATTTTAGTGTTGGGACAGCAGGGGTTTGAATATATTTGAAGGTTTTGAGGTGAATTACGAACCTAAGATCGAGTATCAAGGGAGTTATGAGTTAAAGTCTTTAGGCCACGTGAATTTAGCGAAAAAGGTATGTTAAGGCTATTCTCTTCCTATGGCATGTTTCCTTAAAGCTTAGGAGCAATTTAATTGAGTTGTTATCGTTGTTATACTTATAGCTATTATTGTTGATTGTTGCCTGCTCGAGTGCGTATAATACTCTCTTATCGAGATCCTTATTCAGTAGTAACATTCGTATGTTGGACACGATTTAAAGGCTATTTGTATAGGTTGCCTATAACTAAATTGCTCACTTTTAGCTGTTGGATTGTTATTGTTGCCTTTGGGCTATTGTTGTTAGCTGCAGGAATGTGATTTATGCCTAGCAGAGCTATGTTCTGCCTACAGGGCTATATGGCTGCCTAAAAGGGCTATAATTTGCCTGCGGGGCTATATTGATGCCTAGAAGGGCTATGAGTTGCCTACAGGGATATATATTGACGCCTAAGAAGGTTATGTGCTTCCTACAGGGCCATGTTGTTGCCTAAGAGGGCTATGAGTTGTCTATAAGATATGTTGATGCCTAAGAGGGCTATGTGACTGCCTGCGGGGCTAGGGGACTACCGATAGGGGTATACAGGCTGATTGGCACCTTCCGGGCTTATGGGGGCCTGAGTAGGTGGTCTTGTGTGCTGTTTGTACCTACCGAGCTTATGGGGGCTTGGTTAGGTTGTTATTTTATTAATTTTGATAAATTTAGATTTAGAAGCAGGTCAGTACAATTATCTTATCCTTAATTTATTTATCAGATTATTCCAGTATATCAGGATACCTCATCATAGTCTATTGCCTTTCATACTCTGTACATTATTTTGTACTGACGCCCCATTGCCTTGGGGGCGCTGCATTCATGCATGCAGGTCCTGACAGATGACCGAGTAGACCTCTATATCAGCAGGATTGACTTTTATCCGATTAGTCAGCCCCTTTCCTCCGGAGCTGCCAGAGTTGGGAGGTTTGTTACCTTTTGTTGTATATATTCTCATGTGTAGGTTGGGGCCCTGTCCCACCAATCTTTACTACTCTTAGAGGATTGCAGACTAGTGTGTGAGGTTTATAGCTACGTTATGGCCATGCTGGCCTATGTTGTTGGTTTGCTGAAGCTTGTGAGCTGTTTGATGTATTGTACTGATATTTACCTGTTTTTAGTTTTTGTATAGATATCATGGTGGCCTCGACGGCCCAATCAGGACTTCTGTGCTAGTGGATATTTCTTTATATGAACTCTTGGGAGTAGCTGGTTCTTTTGTAGATCTGTTGACAGGGGCCTTGCCGGCCCAGGGCTTAGTTTTAAGCCGAGATATACTTGTTTGTTTTCTTAATTGCATGTGACTGCCATGCGCTAGTAGCAAATGGTTTAGCAGGGTCGGCTCGGGCCTGAGTTTTGGCTTTAGGAGTCAATTGCGCCCCTTGAGTTTGGGGCGTGACAAACTTGGTATCAGAGCAACGTCGTATCCTAGGGATTCTGCAAGCCATGTCTAGTAGAGTCTTGTTTATAAATGTGTCGTGCACCACATTCGATAAGCAAGAAGCTGACGGGCATGCTAGAATGACTATCCTTCTTTATCTCACCTCGTGCTATAGAGCGGTGTCTTAAGGGTTGAGGTTTCTGGCTTATAATTGATACTTGTATGCAGATAGAGATGACTGACACTAGACAGACCACAACTAGCCAGGGGCTAGATACAACTGCAAGTGAGGGTACCGACAAAGTACCACAAGTGGAGGTGGCCCATTGTGAGACCCGGGGGGAGACATCTTCTCAGCCCCCTATAGCTTCTCCACAGCTTCAGGAGCCTCCGAGGGCTACAGGACTTCCGGCTCCACCAGCAGTACCACCTCTAGTTCCTCCTATTCCATCTGATCAGGATTTCAAGAGTGCAGTATATATGTTAGCACAGTTAGTAGCTGCACAGTGCCAACCAGTTGCGCCAGATATTGCCGGACCTTCTGAAGGGCCTGGAAGTTCGAGAGTTCGTGAATTTCTTGCCTTGAATCCTCCACAGTTTACAGGAACAGATCGCAGAGAAGACCCTCAACACTTTGTTGATCAGCTTCATAGGATCTTCAGAGTCATGCATGCCTCAGCGACTGAGTCAGTTGAATTAGCAGCATTTCGATTGCGTAATGTTGCATTATTGTGGTATGAAAGTTGGGAGAGATCTAGGGAAAAAGATACATCTCTACCCACTTGGGATAGCTTTATAAAAGCTTTCATAGATCATTATTTGCCTCGAGAGATTAGGGATGGTCGGGTGGACCAGTTTCTGAACCTCCGACAGGGTGGCATGAGTGTCCGAGAGTACGGGCTGAGATTTGATTCATTGGCTAGATATGCACCAGCATTTGTTGATACGATGCATGACAGGGTGCGTAGATTTGTGGGAGGGCTTGACTCAGACTATATCGAGGCTTGTTCTACCGCTGCGCTAAATGATAATATGGATATCTCGCGGATTCAGGCCTTCGCACAGGGCATAGAGGATCGCCGACATCGACAGTATACAAGTGAGAGGGTCGAGAGTGGGAGACAGAAGAGGGCTAGGCCCGCTGGTTCGCAGGGAGATTTTCATGGTGGTCCCAGACCCCGATATTTTATTAGGCCACCTAGACCTCCACCACAACAGTTCCAGGGTAGTAGATTTTATAGTCAGGGACAGTCAGGCCCAGGTGAGGGCTCACGAGCATCAGACTCTCATCAGTAGAGAGGCTCAGGCCAGGCTAGGACAGCACCGCCGCGTTGCGCAACTTGTGGTAGGCTGCATTTCGGGAGGTGTAAACAGGGTTCCACAGGTTGTTATTCTTATGGACAGGAGGGGCATGTGTGGAGAAACTGCCCGACCATAGGTCAGGGTGGTATAGGTCAGTCGACCAAGTCAATAGTAGGTTTCTCTTCATCAGCACAGTCTACAGGGCGTGGACCTCAGACTTCAGCAGGTAGAGGTAGAGGCAGAGGCAGAGGCAGAGAGGGAGCATCTAGTTCTAGTAGTGGCCAGAATCATACATATTCACTAGCCGGCCAACAGGACTCAAAGTCATCACCAGATGTTATGACAGGTACATTGATTGTTTGCTCCCATTGTGTTTATGCTTTGATAGATCCTGGATCTACTCTGTCTTATGTGACTCTATTTATTGCGGGGAAGTTGTGTATAGTAGAAGAGTCATTAGATCGACCCTTTATTGTATCTACCCCAGTTGGTGAGTCTATTGTTGCCAAGAGAGTCTATCGAGGTTGCACGGTAGAAATTATAGACCATCAGACCTCTGTAGATCTCGTAGAGTTAGAGATGGTCGATTTCGATGTCATTATGGGTATGGACTGGTTAGCATCTTGTTATGCTAATGTTGAGTGTCGAACAAAGATTGTTAGATTCCACTTTCCAGGAGAGGCAGTTCGGGAATGGAAAGGCGTTACAGCAACGCCAAAAGGTAGGTTTATTTCCTATCTTAAGGCGAGGAGGATGATTACTAAGGGTTGTATTTATCATCTTGTTCGTGTTCATAATATAGATGCAGAACCACCGACGCTTCCGTCTATTCCGGTAGTTAATGAGTTTCTAGATGTATTTCTAAACGAACTTCCTGGTATCCCTCCAGAACGAGAAATTGATTTTGCTATCGATATGCTACCAGGTACACAACCCATATCTATCCCTCCTTATAGAATGGCTCCTGCTGAACTAAAAGAGTTGAAGGGTCAGCTGAAAGACTTGCTGGATAAAGGCTTTATCAGACCTAGTGCTTCACCATGGGGTGCACCAGTGTTATTCGTGAGGAAGAAAGATGGCTCACTAAGAATATGTATCGATTATCGACAGCTGAATAAGGCGACTATAAAGAATAAGTATCCCCTTCCGAGGATCGATGACTTATTTGATCAGTTACAAGGTGCTGAGTGCTTCTCGAAGATTGATTTAAGATCAGGTTACCACCAGATACGAGTTCGGGAGAAAGACATTCCAAAGACAGCTTTTAGAACTAGATATGGACACTTTGAGTTCTTGGTGATGTCTTTTGGATTAACTAATGCCCCAGCAGTGTTCATGGACCTGATGAATAGTATATTCAGGCCGTATTTAGACTTGTTTGTGATTGTATTTATTGATGATATTTTGGTGTATTCACGTTCAAAAGCTGAGCATGCAAATCATCTGCGAGCAGTCCTTCAGGTTCTTCGAGATCAAGAACTTTATGCAAAGTTTTCTAAGTGTGAGTTCTGGTTGAACTCTGTCGCTTTCTTAGGCCATATTATATCAGATGCAGGTATTGCGGTTGATACACAAAAGATTGAGGCAGTAAAAACTTGGCCCAGACCTATGACTCCAACTGAGGTTCGTAGTTTCTTGGGGTTAGCTGGGTACTACAGAAGGTTTGTAGAGGGGTTTTCTTCACTTTCAGCACCATTAACGAAGCTGACTCAAAAAGCAGCTAAGTTCCAGTGGACTGAGGCTTGCGAGCATAGTTTCCAGGAGCTAAAGGACAGGTTGACATCAGCACCAGTTCTAGCATTGCCAAAGGGTTCAGAAGGCTATGCGGTGTACTGTGATGCTTCTGGGGTTGGGTTGGGATGTGTTCTAATGCAACATGGTAAGGTTATCGCATATGTTTCAAGACAGATGAGGAAACATGAGAAGAACTATCCGACCCATGATTTAGAGTTAGCTGCAGTTGTGCATGCATTAAAAATCTGGAGACACTATTTGTATGGTGTTCATGTTGACATCTTCACAGATCATAAAAGCCTTCAATATATATTTAGACAGAAGGAGTTAAATCTGCGACAACGTCGATGGCTTGAGTTACTGAAAGACTACGACGTGGATATTTTATATCATCCAGGAAAGGCAAATGTAGTAGCCGATGCCCTCAGTCGAAGATCTATGGGTAGTTTATCCCATTTGGGTGTTGAGAAATGGGAGCTAGTGCGAGAGCTTCATCAGTTGGCTAGTTTGGGAGTCAGATTATTAGAGGCAGACGATAGTGGGGTCAAGATACAGCCGTATCATCTCTAGTTGTAGAAGTAAAATCACGACAACAAGAAGATCCTAGCTTAGAGCAGCTTAGAGCTAAGGCTCAGGATCAAAAGTCTTTAGCATTTGATATAGCAGAAGATGGAGTCCTCAGATATAGCGATCGATTGTGTGTTCCAAATGTTGTAGGGCTTCGACACCGAATTATGGAAGAGGCACATCATTCCCGTTATTCTATTCACCCTGGTTCGACGAAGATGTACCATGATATTAAGGAGATCTATTGGTGGCAGGGGATAAAGAAGGACGTTGCTGAGTTTGTGGCGCAGTGTCCTAACTGCCAACAGGTGAAGGTTGAGCACCAAAAGCCCGCTGGGCTAGTTCAGGAGATAGCCATTCCTTTGTGGAACTGGGAAGCAATTAATATGGATTTATTACAGGATTACCTCGATCTCATCGCAAGTTTGACTCTATTTGGGTAATTGTTGATAGACTAACAAAATCAGCCCATTTCTTACCAGTCAAGGCTACTTTTTCGGCCGAAAACTATGCAAGGCTCTATATTAGAGAGATTGTTAGGCTACACGGTGTCCCAGTATCTATTATCTCTGATAGAGGAGCACAATTTACCGCCAATTTCTGGAAGTCCTTCCAGAAAGGATTAGGGACACAAGTTAATCTTAGTACCGCCTTTCACCCTCAGACAGATGGCCAGGCTGAGCGAACAATTTTGACACTCGAAGATATGTTACGGGCGTGCGCGCTAGACTTCAAGGGAAGTTGGGATGACCACTTGCCTCTTATTGAGTTTGCATACAATAATAGTTATCATTCTAGCATCGGGATGGCACCTTATGAGGCTTTGTATGGGAGAAAATGTAGATCCCCATTGGATGGTTTGAGGTAGGTGAGTCAGGGTTGATTGGACCCGATTTAGTCCAGCAGATAGTGGAGAAAGTTAATCTCATTCGGGAGAGGTTGCTAACAGCTCAAAGCCGACAAAAGTCATACTTAGATGTACGACGAAGGGACTTAGAGTTTTGTGTCGATGATTGGGTATTCTTAAAAGTCTCTCCTATGAAGGGTGTTATGCGATTTGGCAAAAAGGGAAAGCTTAGTCCAAGATTCGTTGGGCCATACCAGATCCTTCGGAGGGTAGGACGTGTGGCTAATGAGTTAGAATTGTCTTCAGGGCTAAAATCTGTTCATCCAGTTTTCCATGTATCAATGTTACGGAAGTGTGTAGGAGACCCTTCTCGGATTGTCCCAATTGAGGAGTTGCTATATTAGATCGGCAGGTCCGTAAATTGAGGACCAAAGAGGTGGCTTCAGTTACAGTATTGTGGAGGAATAAAAATAGAGAAGAGGTGACCTAGGAGGCTGAGGATGGCATGAGGTCCAAATATCCTCACTTGTTTCATACCCCAGGGTGATGTCATATCAGTTTATATTAGGGCAGTAAGGTAAGATACCTATATATATATATATATACTATTACTTATTATTATTGTCGTTGTCGTTGTATGTCTGCTCGTTCTGTTGTGGTGGAGCTATAACGCTTAGCTATTTATGTTGTCATGTGAGACGCCTAGGTTAGAAATTTTGCATTCAGGTTCCTGGATAGTGACATTTACAAAGGATAAACTGCCTAAATTATGGCAAGTCCTAAGGACTGAACAGTGTGCCTCAGATTTTTCATTCGAGGACGAATGTTTCTAAGGGGGGAGGAATGTAACACCCCGACTTTTCAAAACGTCTAAATTAACTCGTATCTTTGTGGAAAGACAAGGAGGGTGAGTAATAAATTAAGAATGATGTGGTATGTCCTATTTTAAGTGTTCAAGTGTTGCATCTCAAGTTTTGAAGTTAGGTAAGTGGCAAAATAAAAGTTGGCGGAAGTTATTGTAAGTTCCTTCTTAAAGATTTCTCTGAAATTTGGGTCAAATGTCTTGGAGGTTTTCTCCCAATCTATAAAGAGTTATGGGGCCCACAAACTATCGAATCGAAGGTCTACGAGTCTAGTTTCCAACGCATCAAACCGTTCATTCATACGACTTCAGAATAGAGAGATATTCACATTTTCGTGGGACTGCGCAAGCAGGCCCGTGAGGTGGGGCCCTAGGTCGGTGGAAAGTTGTATATATCTTCTTCTTCGGGTTTTTTCTTCATTTTAAGCTAAATATACAGAGAAAACATAGAAACTCATTTTTAGGATCAAGTGAAATATAGATTTTCTCGACGTAAGTCCTTGACGAAAGTTGTTCTACGCGTTGGGCTCAACATCGTGGTATAATTTGTTTTATCGATTGCGTAGCATATCACATTTTAGTGTTGGGACAGCAGGGGTTTGAATATATTTGAAGGTTTTGAGGTGAATTACGAACCTAAGATCGAGTATCGAGGGAGTTATGAGTTAAAGTCTTTAGGCCACGTGAATTTAGCGAAAAAGGTATGTTAAGGCTATTCTCTTCCTATGGCATGTTTCCTTAAAGCTTAGGAGCAATTTAATTGAGTTGTTATCGTTGTTATACTTATAGCTATTATTGTTGATTGTTGGCTGCTCGAGTGCGTATAATCCTCTCTTATCGAGATCCTTATTCAGTAGTAACATTCGTATGTTGGACACGATTTAAAGGCTATTTGTATAGGTTGCCTATAACTAAATTGCTCACTTTTAGCTGTCGGATTGTTATTGTTGCCTTTGGGCTATTGTTGTTAGCTGCAGGAATGTGATCTATGCCTAGCAGAGCTATGTTCTGCCTACAGGGCTATATGGATGCCTAAAAGGGCTATAAGTTGCCTACGGGGCTATATTGATGCCTAGAAGGGCTATGAGTTGCCTACAGGGATATATATTGACGCCTAAGAAGGTTATGTGCTTCCTACAGGGCCATGTTGTTGCCTAAGAGGGCTATGAGTTGTCTATAAGATATGTTGATGCCTAAGAGGGCTATGTAACTGCCTGCGGGGCTAGGGGACTACCGATAGGGGTATACAGGCTGATTGGCACCTTCCGGGCTTATGGGGGCCTGAGTAGGTGGTCTTGTATGCTGTTTGTACCTACCGAGCTTATGGGGGCTTGGTTAGGTTGTTATTTTATTAATTTTGAATAATTTAGATTTAGAAGCAGGTCAGTACAATTATCTTATCCTTAATTTGTTTATCAGATTATTCCAGTATATCAGGATACCTTATCATAGTCTATTGCCTTTCATACTCTGTACATTATTTTGTACTGACGCCCCATTGCCTTGGGGGCGCTGCATTCATGCATGCAGGTCCTGACAGATGACCGAGTAGACCTCTATATCAGCAGGATTGACTTTTATCCGATTGGTCAGCCCCTTTCCTCCGGAGCTGCCAGAGTTGGGAGGTTTGTTACCTTTTGTTGTATATATTCTCATGTGTAGGCTGGGGCCCTGTCCCACCAATCTTTACTACTCTTAGAGGATTGCAGACTAGTGTGTGAGGTTTATAGCTACGTTATGGCCATGCTGGCCTATGTTGTTGGTTTGCTGAAGCTTGTGAGCTGTTTGATGTATTGTACTGATATTTACCTGTTTTTAGTTTTTGTATAGATATCATGGTGGCCTCGACGGCCCAATCAGGACTTCTGTGCTAGTGGATATTTCTTTATATGAACTCTTGGGAGTAGCTGGTTCTTTTGTAGATCTGTTGACAGGGGCCTTGCCGGCCCAGGGCTTAGTTTTAAGCCGAGATATACTTGTTTGTTTTCTTAATTGCATGTGACTGCCATGCGCTAGTAGCAAATGGTTTAGCAGGGTCGGCTCGGGCCTGAGTTTTGGCTTTAGGAGTCAGTTGCGCCCCTTGAGTTTGGGGCGTGACAAACATAGACCGGATTTTCATGGTTGTTGACCTTTCTTGCACTAAATCCCTCCCCTCTATTTTCCTCAAGCTTAAATTGTCCTAGCGGGATTTTTATGGATAGCCCAAACCTATTTTACCATTGTAAGAGGGCAGGTCAATTAAAAGAAATTGTATTTTTCAAGTTCGAACCCCGCTATAATGGCTGACCTACCGCCATAGCAGAAATATTTCCACTATGACGGGATGATGTCATTCAGGATCAACTTTTAAATTTCACGATTTTACTGAGACACCCCAATTTCAAATTGGTGACATATTGTAAAACATTTTGAAACTCCGCACGAGGTACCTTTTAAATAATGACGGATCAGGTCATTGTAAAATACAACCTGGGGATTAGAGTTTCTATGACCAGATTCAATGGGGAAAACGAATCATATGATGACTTACTGTGAAATGCATCATTACATTTATTTTACTTTTTTCTTATAATGGCGTGATTGCATGTATCTTATAATCATTTGTGGATATTGAATCTATGAAATCTTAATTAAAGTCTGTATCTCGTATAAGCAGTGATCGGAATCACAGAATCACCCTTGATGGATTTCACTTATGTGAGTATTAAAGAAGGTCATTTTTATTAGAATTGGTCTTGTTTTAAAAAATACTCATGAAAACCAGGATAACCAAGTTGTAATGTGCTAACTAATAAAGATTATGTGAACACCTTGGTTATTTTTATGTAAGCAAAGTGATACATTGCTTAGCATAAACAACATAGTTTAATAAGTTTGAAACTACTACAGTTTCTGGGGTAAAGATTATTGTTCTACTAAGAGAAGATTCAATGTAGAACACATCTTCATGATTCATAAGAGTCTCCTTTTGACTAAATTGATGAACTATCTTATTTTAATATTAAAATGAGTGGTGAAATGATGATGTATATGTTTATTTTAATAATAAAACTACAATATTAAAGTGAATAATATCTTACCAAGTTAGAGCCTGTTTGGATTGACTTAAAAGTTGATAAAAATTACTTTTAAGTTATTTTTAGCTTTTGAAAGTGTTTGGCAAAGTTAAAAATAACTTAAAATAAGTTAAAATGACTTAAAAATTTTAAAATAAAAAATAGGACTCTCCCTACTCTTTATTTTAAGTTTAAATTATTTAAATTTGACATTTTATTTCTTAACTTAAAGCTACTTTTTTCAGTCAATCCAAACTAGCTCTTAGTGGGTATAAAGTGGAGAAAATGATAGCCTTATTCTTTATAACTCATGTAATCACCATGAAATCTTCTCCACATAATATCCTAGTAATTATTACCCCACTACACCTCAAGTAACTATCCACTTTCTTGACATTTACTAGATAGAAGAAATACTACACCCATATAAACGTTGGTTTGTTCTTTGTGTTGGAATTATGTAAAGAAGATGAGAAGTATTATATTGTGAGGTTAGTAATAGTGGAAGAGCGGTGAGACAAATTCTAAATTTCCGACTTATCAACTATAAAAGAGAGGGTAATTTTATGTTGAAAGAATGTGCTCTTCTTAATTGGTTGAGCATTAGATCGTGCTCTTCAACGAGTCCGGGGTTATTTGCATCACAAGACGTTGTTAATTGGTTGTTATATCATGAGAGGAAAAAGTCAAGAGTTAAACTACTAAATGATGAAGATAATAGCATAGGGGATTTGTTTCTCATTAAAGAAAGTGAAATAACCGCACCTCAACCTAAAAATTTATTTAGTCATCTTAATTTTTGAACTATAATTTATGATGTATTTGCCAAGACTCATAATTACACAATCGGATATATGATTTTAAAAGTAGTGAAATCAATTAAGTAAGATAATAACACAAGAAGTTCATTTACATTGTCCATAGAAATAAGATAAATCCAGAGCATATTGAAGAAATACTGATGCAGTGGAAAGGATTTCCATCTCCAAATGAAAGCATATACAAGGTAGTGAAAGTTACAAATAAAGAAATGATATATCAACCTAAAAGAGGAAACCATCGTTCGCGAAAATCAGACTGATAGGAAATCATGAAAAGGAGAAGCACAAGGAGCAATCCAACTCCCCATGGAGTGTCACCAAAGGATTCTTGATCAGGGAAGGAATTAAAGAAGAGAGATTTATCCAAGTGTAAAACTAGAAGTAGCAGTAAAGGAGATAACATGAGAAAAAGCTTCATCTGATCCATAATGCCTTCAAATATAGACTCATAGTTGATGTACCATGTAATACTTACAAATGTCAAAAGAACAAGAAAGAAGAAACACAAGTGTATGTGTATTGATGGAGGTTGTGAAGAGTAGTTATCAGCCATTTTTCTTGAATGATCACTTGTTAGGTTCTTGGACAAGACTATGGTTTTTATTTATGTATATATAATAGAAGAGTTAGGTACTTTATTTATGGCTTAATTAATAACTTAATAATGAAGAATAGAGTTATATAAAGAGAAAATGACACTTTTAAAGTTAGCGTTTGGATGCATCGTAGGATTCTTTCTTTTTTACGATCCACAAATATGCATGCAATTGGCCGGTGACTTTTTTATATGGTGGACAACCAAATTGCTGACACATCTCACCAGCCTCAAGGGGACCTCCTCTTATATATTTTTGTTACTGAAAGATTTTAAATTTTACCATTATCATAATTATTTTTATTTTTATTTTTAAAGGAAAATATAATTTTTCTTCCATATTTGATTATTTTTTTCTTAAAAAAAAGTTTGAAACTCTATAAATTGAAAATATTTGTACTCATATTAAAAACACAATAGCATAAACAATGTAATCGATAAAATGTTTTGTTTAGGAGGAGATTGTCTCTCAACAGTTTTAATATTTTTCTTTTATATTAGTTTTCATATGTAAGCTCATTGGTCAAACCATAAAATAAATTATGTTTTTAGTACTAACTTTATTTGTCATTTGATTTATCACCAACATCAACATGATTTGTAAATTATATGCTTCCACATGATGCCCTGAATCTTTCAAATCCAAATAATACATTAATGTACCATTTAGCTTGGTTTCATTTTATATTTATGTATTTCAATTTTGTGTGCAAATTAAAGAAGTAAGACTTAAATTTGTATATAGTTTAGTAAGTAAACATGTGACTTTCTTGGCATCCGACGTGGCAACTCACGTTTTACATTATATGTTATGTGCATGTATTATGTCACCTAAAATGTATGTGTCTACTTGTTCTATTTTATACAACTTTAAATGTCTATTTATGCATACTCAAAGTGAAAAGGAATAAATATCAATTCAGATAAAGTTAAATGATATACTCATGTGTTAAAAAGAATAATTAGAGTCTCTTGTAATTTATTCCCATCCCGGATGGTCTTTTTAAAAATAAAATAAAATATATCCTTAGAGAAAACAATAGGTAATTTATCAACCCTATTACGACTTAAACCCAAACCTACCAATGGGAGGTAGAGTCATCTCACCAACAGAAAATGAATTAATTCAAAGACTTGATGTGATTTTTTTAATATAGTAAGGAAAACATGTCTTTCTAGTATAGAAGTAGATGTAATATTCGTTTTAGTGTATTAGCCATTTCTTCCCAAAGAAAGTAAAATCACATATTTTTAAAATTGCAAAACAAAAATACAGGTAGGGGATGTGACAGCAATATTTATCAAAGTGAAGGAGGAAATATCTTTGTTTGGAACAAATTTTAAAGTAATAAAAAATAAATTATAATCACAAATAAAATGTGAAGAAACATAACTTTATTGGTAAATGTACGGGGACAATTCTATTCCTCACTTGATTTTTCTCTAATAAGATCTCTCATAAGATTTTTCATTATTCGAGGGATGTTAGTGGCGTTTTTCTCGAACTAGGATGATTTAGATTTGATATCTTTATGAATATTCAATCATTTTGTCGAATATTTGAGATGTTCTTTTAAGGAAATATAGTACCCTTTATATAGGTATGAACTAGGGTTTGGATTAAATAGCCTCCAAAAATCCTAATTGAAATTGAACACATCTTGTAGAGTTTCAATTCAAATTGAACACGTCTTATTGAGTCCGACAAAATCTCAATGTCTACCATCTTCATTACGATGAAATTGAACAAAAATCACTACGTCATTCATGTGTTTGATGCAATTAAATTAGTACAACATCTCCTAGTTCTTGTTACATTGTTTTCTTTTAATCAATCGATGTTAACAAGTATTTTAATGTAATTATCAGATAGATCTAGTTTAGTTTGTACTATTTTTATTGGGCAAATCCAAACGTATCTACACAAAAGATTTGAAAATTAGGCTATATGTAAGCTAGCATTAGAATATTCTAGATTAAGTACACTAAAACAAACCAGTACTAGAAACAGACTTTTCCATTACGAACCGCTGAGAATTAATGTTATAAATATGATTTTTTTTTCATTCTATCCACTTAATCAACTCACTGAAAAACGCATTGCAGAAACAAATTCTCATTAAAACACTTGAAATAGGTAATATACATTTTTTCTTTTCTTATTGATTTAACCAAAATATTTATGAAAATTATTATTGAACATTTTTTAGTGAAAAAAGTTTCAATAAAAAGAAATTAATTTTTTGGAGATAAATATTGTACTATCAATCAGTTACACCTAACAGTAAGCATCATGTTCTCTACCTATAGGCTATACATATATAAATAAAGTTACTGAGTATTATATCAAAGAGGGGCTCCACTATGCATTATTGTAGTATGATATCAAAGTGGGGCTCCACTATATACATTATTGTAGTATTTAGTCGATAAAGTACATATCAGAGATGATGAGTAACATGGATTACCTTTTAAGCTGTAAACCATCTAGGACTTTGATGCCCATTTTAAAATAAACCTAGGGGAGGGGGTAAGTCGAAATGGCGATGCATTTTAGCCTTTTCAGATACTACTTGATCGCTATTGTGGACAAACTCAGAACACTAACATTGCGATTGCAATAAGGCGATGAAGAACGATTTGGGTGTCTTCATGCGTTTGTGACCCAACGCTAGCACAATGTCCTCACGTCATTGTGATAGCGACACACATGTATATTATAGTAAAAATATTTTTTAACGGTAATAACTATATACATTAACAAAAAGTTCTGAACTTTTTATCAACACTAGTTAATTGTCAGTAGATCCAATGTCACTATAGGCTATAGGAAATTGAAAAAGAATGTTAATTATCACTAAAAATACATATTTAACGACAATTAAACTACTAAAAATACATATTTAACGACAATTAAATTATTATCGTTAACTAAATACCGTAAAATATTATTTTTGGTGCAGTGATCCCGGTGTTCACGGGTTGTTAGCTGTCACCAATACTTCAGATGTGCAATTGTTCTAATTGATGCTAAAACATACCTAAGCCTCTTAGGTCCCAATTCAAAACACAATCTGAGCCAACTGCTCAAAGATTTAGTTGCTACAACAAAACAATGAAAAATAAATGCACACAAACCTCGAGATGACCTAGATAAAAGGTAAGGTATGATTTATGTTGGAGGTGTACTATTAACTATTCAAATAATAATAGTTGTTTATTATTGATTTGAAAAATACTTTAAAAAATAATAAATAATAAGAGTAATATTATTATATTATCCTTTGAATATATTAAATTTAATGATTTGAAAAATGAATTAGATATTGAATAGTATTTGATACCAAAGATAAAATAGACACAAAAAGGTAAATTATCTTTTGATTTTTTGAACTGGACAAGTACTGCTGGACAATTATTTTTTGTATAGTGGACAAGTAAAGATGGACGAAGGGAATATGTAGTTAGATATTTTTTTTTAATTTAATAATTGTTATTTAATTTAGATAAAAATTTAAATAGATTATGATTTAGGGATCATTTGATAGGGTGTATAAAAATAATGTTACATAGAGTGTATTAGTAATATTTGTATTAGTTAAGCTTGCATTAATTATGTAGAGATTATTTCTTATGCATTGTTTGGTTTGGTGTATTAAAAATAACATACATTGTATAAATTTATAAAAAATATTTATTTACAAAGATACACACCACAAACATGGTGGAAGAGATGTAAATGAGGTTTTGATGGGTAATTAGGTCTTTAACAATGATAATGTATGCATTAACCCTTGCATTAATAAATTAAATTTTCATGTATATTAATAATGCACACATCAATACTCAGAAGTTGTTTGGTAGAATGCATACAAATGATGTTAGATAGAGTGTATTAGTAATTCTTGTATTAATTAGTTATGATTGTTTTAGTTATAGAGAGATTATTTCTTATGCATTGTTTGGTTTGATGTATTAAAAATAACATATTAAAAAACAGAAAAGGGCCTCAAATACCCTTGAACTATTGGAAATAGTACAAAACTACCCTTCATCCACCTATTGGTTCCCAAATACCCTTGTCATACACCTATTGGCTCCCAAATGCCCCTAACATTCATCTTTGGGTCCAATATTGACCATTTTTATAACGAAATATCATTTAAATAATTTTTAAAATACGTGGAGGTCATCTATTGGATACAATTTAATTACTTAAATTAATTTACAAACTCACCCATTATTAATTATATTCGACTCAAATTAACTACACCCGACCCAAATAAATTAATTACACCCGTCCCAAATTACATTTACCCCTCCAATTAAAACAAATACACCATTCATTCCCAACACTTCACTTCATCTTCCAACCTTATTTCCCAATATATTCGTCTACAATCTCGAAAAATACTACCTAAATACACATATGTATCACCAAAGCACTCATGATTTTTTATGGTGATACATGAGTCTATTTGGGTAGTTTTTTCGAGATTGTAAGCGAATATATTGGGGAAGTAAGGTTGGAAGAAAAAGTGAAATGTTGGAAATGAAGGGTGTATTTGTTTTAATCTGTGGGGTAAATGTAATTTGGGGCGGGTGTAGTTAATATGGGTCGGGTATAGTTAACTTTAGTCGAGTGTAGTCAATTTGGATCAGGTATAATTAGTAATGGGTGAGTTTGTATATTAATTTAAGTAATTAAATTGTAACTAATAGATGGTCGTCACGTATTTAAAAAAATTATTAAATGATAATTCACTATAAAAGTGGTCAATATGGATTCAAAGGTGGATGGAAGGATATTTGGGAGCCAATAGGTCGATGTCAGGGGTATTGATAGCCATATAGGTGGATGGAGGGTAGTTTTGTATTTCCAATAGTTTGAGGGTATTTTAGGCCCTTTTCCGTATTAAAAATAACCTGAATTTCATAATTTAAGAAAATATATTTTCTTACAAAAATACCCCAAAAATATGATGGAAAAGATGTAGAAAAAGTTTTTAGGAACAAATATATCCTTAACCATGTAATACATGCATAAAAAGACTTTGCATTGCTAATGTTATGAATTTCCATGTATTAATTGTAAGATAAAATAATCTTGATATATCTCAAAAAGAAGTGTCTAAATAAATTCTTTCTTTGACTATCATTCAAAAGGATCTTATTAATCAAATTGACTAGACCCTTAATTAGTCATTATATGGTTCTTTAATATTTATATGTGTACAACATATATCATCTCTAAAATAATACTTAGTAAATTTATAAGTTCTTTAAGATAATATTTTCTTCGATTCCGTGTGATTTGGGAGGGTGGAAAAACCATCGATTTCGAAAAGATAATATAATTTCAGAAGATCCCAATATCAATATATGGTCCTAGTAATGTTTTAAATTAATAATTATTTAAGATTACAAAAGTATCTAAGAAAATTTAGTGAAATACGATTCTAGTGTTTCCTATTAAAATGTAAATATAATTGAAGTTCATTTCTAAATTTTCTTATTACATTCAGAAGATACGGTGTTGTCGTCTCGGAGTGTACCGAAAAAATGGGAAACGTTTTAGACGTGATAAGTGTTTCTTTATGTGTAGTTGGTTCCAAAGATATTGTATCATCGTCAACTTCATTATCAACATTACTTTCTCGGATGCTATCTACAGTTTCTTCTAAACTCAAAACCTCTGAACATGTATCATATTTACTCGGGTAATCTAACAAGGTATTGGCATCCATTTTATTATGCTAACTGAGATTATTAATCATGACTTCAAAAATGTCGTTTTAAACAAAAGAGTTCATTTAAATTCCTTGAAGCTTCATCCCTCGAACGATGTAATAAAAATTAACCTTCATTGAATCTCCAAAACACACTTTATAATACCTCTATAAAATAATAATAATATTTAATGATCCCGAAAATATTAATTAAAGAGATTTTACTATAGCTGGCCTGTTACATTTCTTCATTTGTCTTGATAATTCTTTAATCACGTTTCCTCTATGACTATCATTTTTTGTGCTATTCGTTAGCCTCATTATTCCTCTCATTAATAAATAACCCTTTATTGTCTTTCAAACTTGTTTGAGACCAGGAGACTACAGCTATTCTAGTATGTGTTCTTATATATTTGGTTGGAAGATTCTTCTTTTGGTCAAGAGATAGAAAACATAGATCCCAAGATAAATCATTCTTGTTTATATTCTACCGTGGTAAGTTTTAATTATCGAATATTTGTCAATTTCTATTATCCTAGTTTTATACTAGAATAACTTGTTAAATCATAGTAGATACACTATACTGAGTGAAGTATTCTTACGAACAGTTTTTTCTCACACGTCTAAAGCTATGAAAATCCCTACAAATATTCATGATAAAGTATTTTTTGTATGATTTCCAACAATAGTAATACACACCTCAATAAGATTTTTCTTACAAGTGTTTGGTACATAGTGTAGACAATGAAATTCTAGTCGAGAAAATAATAATAAGACAAAAAAATCACAATAATTGTATTTAATTAATTACAAATATGAGCGTTACAATCTCTATGAATTCTCTAATTCGTCTTTTCAAATATAAATTCAAGGGATCTTAATCTTGATCTTCAATTTTAAACTTGTTCTTGACTTGTACTTGAAGTCATGGGTCTTCGAACTTGATCTTGACTTGTACTTGAATTCAAAGGTTTTGGAGCTTGTTCTTGAATCGGTTGGTCTTGATCGTGTGTCGTTCTTTAACTTAAATGCTTGAGTGCTTGAGTTCCTCAACTTACAGCTTGTAGAGAAATCTGTGGCATTTGATCCATGAGCTCTCTATAGCTTCTTGTTGGAATTCTAGTGTCTTTTATGAATTATAAGGACCCCTATTTATAGTTGTAAATTGAAGGAGTTAGGATGAAAGCAAGTTTCTCTTCGGCCAATCAAATTTAAGTGACATGACATATTGAACTTTAGCAAAGTGGGCTCATTATTTGTAAGTCAAATCAATGGACTAGTCCAATGAAATTGATTTTTAATTAAATGCATATTTATTGAATTTAAATACTTAATTCCATTATATTAATCAACAATATTTATTTAGATCAATAGATTCTTAAATTTAATATAATCCAAATCATTTCATAAATTTATATCAATTCAATTTTAAATGATTATAAATGTCTTTTGTTTCAAGTTTGTTGAGATATTTTATCTTTTGAAAATGTCACGATCCAGACCATCGTGATTACACTTCACAACCAGGTGGGAGAACCATCTAATCTGAACCCAACCCAATACAATCTATGTAAAACCAAGTCTATTATATAAAAACAAGGAAACATTAGACATAAAGGAATTGAGTCCCAATAAACCTAAATCAATTGTATAAAAAGAACATATGTGGAAATATCCCTAAGAATCGAAAGTCACCACACCAAAACTCTAAAATAAATTCGAATGCGGATGCAACCCCAAAACCTAAATATACTAACTCAAAAATCTGAGTCCGAACAGGGACAAGAAATATAGAGAAATTTTTGGAAGTCTGAAAGACAAAGTTCACTCTTGGACTCGAATCAGATATCTCTCACATGATTTCTCGGATCAACCATTTTAAGATTCTCTACCCTCAACAAGAAAAAAGACAAGTGTAGTATCCGTACACAAACCACCGTGTACTGATAGGATCACATGGCCAATCCAACATATGCATATAAACAATTCATCACTAAATAAAAATCAAAGCTAAGGCAACATATAATACTTCAAAAATTATCAATCACATGATATAAACACCACTGAAAGTAACTAAACAATGTATAACATGTCGCACATGATTAGAATGCAAATACCGGCTATCTCATGGATCCAAAAAACCTATAGTATCATACTAGGCTGATCCAACCAACAATAATTTGTACTAGCATGGTACTCATGCCAACTAACAATAATTTGTACTAGCATGGTACCAGCAAAAATGTGATCATCTTCCCCTAAAATAGATTACATCTTGAATTCATGCTCAAAACCCTTCTCCAATGTTAGCCTCCTGATTTCCAAGGGTAAGAAGATCAGGGAGTCAAATTCTTACCTTAACTAGGATTTTTGTGGGAAAATAGACCCAGGCTACCCAAAATCTCTCCTTTCTATTTTCAAAACACAAATACAGAAAATAGAGGTTTTGGGCAGTTTTGTGTATAAATCATGATTTGGCTCGCTATAGAAGCCCTTGTATCACTACATCGATGCTTCTCTACAACGACACCTCTATAGCCATACTTACCTCATTATAGTGGTATACACATTCCGCTATAGCGAGGTGCCGCTCGCTATAGCCTGGTCGAAGAAAGTTTTGCGACCCAAACTACAAAAAAACCCTTTTTACAACACAAACTCTTCCCTTGATGTCCCAACTCATACCTTTCATGCCAAGTTCAATTCCAGCGTTCTATGTACCCGATTTCAATTTCAAAAGTCCTTATGGATTTCTTAATATCGTGGCTACAAGTATGCATTACAAAAAACTCAAAATAAGACCCCATCATTCCTTGGATTTCCCTAGATCTAACCTAGCCCAAATTCCTTCTAAGGCTAGCCTAGCCAAGAATTTTCAAGTTACTACCGAAAGATTTTCTGGCCCAAATTCCTTCCTTATGGACCTAATCATAACGATCCGGCCATATTGTTACAATAGACACCAATTTACCCATCACTCATCTCTGAGTGGTCAAACAAGAAAAGTTGGGCTAAATTAGAAAAGAGGTAGTACCTGAAAATTCAAACAAGTGAGGATACTTGCCTTGCATTTCCCTTTTCGTCTCCCAAGTAGCCTCTTCAAATGGAAGATGCTTCCGATGAACCTTTACTAATTTGATTTTTTTTTGTCCTCTATTTTTGGACATCTAAATCAAGAATCGCAACTAGTTCCTCTTCATATCCCAAATCATTGTCCAACACCAGTGAGTCACATTTAATGATGTAGTCTTCATCCTTATGGTACTTATTTAGCATACACACATGAAATACTGGATGAGCGCAAGACAAGTTGGGTGGCAATGCTGACCTGTACGCCACTGGCCAAACACCCTCAAGAACCTCAAATGGGCCAATATAACGAGGGTTAAGATTACCCTTCTTATCGAACCCTCTGACTCTTTTCATAGGTTACACCTTCAATAGAAGTTGTTCACCAACCTTAACAACCATGTCTCTTACTTTGCGATCCACATACTCTTTCTACCTACTTTGGGTTGCCAACACCTTTGCCTGAATTTCCCTCACCCATTACTGAGTTTTCTTAACCAAATCAACACCCAAGGGTTTCATATCACCAACATCAAACCAGCATATGGAGGATTTGTATCCCCTCCCATAAAATTCCTCAAATGGTGCCAGATCAATGCTGGAGTGATAACTATTATTATAAGAGAACTCACATAAGCATAAAAATTGATCTCAATGGATCCTAAAAACAATTACACACGCCCTCAACATATCTTCCAATACCTGAATAGTTATCTTTGACTGCCCGTCAGTTTGTAGATGAAAAGCTATACTTAATGTGAGTTGTGTGCCCAATGCCTCGTGCAACTTTCCCCAAAACTTAGCAGTTAACTAAGTTCTATGGTCTAAAATGATCGAAAGGGGTACCTTGTGCAACCTTACTATCTCCTTAACATAAATATTTTCCAATTGTTGGGAATCGTAATCCACTCTGACTGGATGAACTGGTTGATTTAGTCAACCATTCAACAATAACTCAAATAGAATCATATTTCCCCAAAGTCTAGGATAGTCCCACCATGAAATTCATGGCTATCATTTTCCACTTCCATTCAAGAGTGGGCATCCTCTGAAGAAAACATGCAGACCTTTGATGTTCATATTTTACCTATTGATAATTCTAGCACTTGGAAATATACTTGGCAATGTCTTTCTTCATCAAAGACCATAAAAAAATAGCTAAGTCTCTATACATCTTGATCATACCTGGATGAATAAAATAGCGCAAACCATGAATCAATATACTTTGAATCAATTCATCAACCCGAGGAACATAAATCCTCTCTCTAAACTTGATTACACCATAATCACCTTTTGTGGCATCTTGGGCTTCCCTAGACTCCACCTTACCGTTGATCTTGGCCAATTCTTCATCCTGAAATTGTGTAGTTTCATCTATGAAAGTGGGATTAACTTCAATAATGGCTAGAACCCCACCCATCTCCGAGATAACCAACTGCACAAACTGTGACTCCAAAGTCTGAATATCTCTGGACAAGGGTCGTTTGGGCACCCCCAAGCATGCCAAAGTACCCACACTAACTGTCTTTTGTCTTAACGCATCTTCCACCATATTATCCTTACTTGGATGATACCGAATGGTCACAAATGTCACAGACTTAGAGTCTTACTAAAGCTTCATGCGGCACTTGACATTTTACTCACTAATCTTTCAAGGTCTTGTAAACTCAAGTAAGCCTTTTAAAACTAAGATCGCTAAGAGAATGTAAAGAAAGACTTAGAGAACTTTGAAAAAAGGCTTTGTATTGCTTTGTGGAAGATTGCTTACACTTTGTTGGATGCTTGCTTTAAGCTTGGATGGTTTACAAATGAATGTCCCATCTATTTGTACTACTCCCTAGGGGACTAAGTGTAAATAATAATTACTTTACAAGTCCCTACAATAATAACACTTTAGTCCCATTTTAGAATTCTCCACAATTTCTAGGGGATTCCAAAGCCTTTTTGGAAATTATCTAGAGCGTTCTAGAGTCTTCTACTAACCTTTCCACAACTCTAGATTCTTCCTCCCTTCTTCTGGTGCAAAATTTGAAGGGAAAAGTGGCAGGTCATGACACTCTCCCCCACCTATTGATGTAACGACCACGTCACATTACCACTGCATGGACACCAAGTCTTATCTTCTCACGTGCGTGATCAATAGTCCATTGACTCGATCAATTCCCTTGTGCAACTCCCTCAGCTGCTTATCTATCTCTTCTAGCTTGGCCTTATCATCTCTCTCATTCCTAAGAGGCAAGTGCCTTGGCGGTTCTTTTTGCACCATGACATTGTTATCTTCTAGAACCTTGTTCGTGCATGGTGGCAAGGACCCTTTAGCACCATTGTCTTCTTTCGAACTTGCAACGGTGGCTATAGGTGTCGTCTCCTTCTTCTTAGGATTTCTCTCGAGCTGCATGGCTGTTAGTCGAACTCGTCCTTCTGTCATTAGTACCTTAACCAAGGGCACCATGCATGACCCTTTTTGCTCCATGACCAAGAGTTGTTGGAGGTAAGGATCGATCACCGTGTGGTACTATTAGAAGAACTCTTGCCCAAGAATTATTTCAAAGAGATCTAAAAGAGCGACATTGAAGTTGGTTTTACCTTGCCACTCGCCTAGCGTGATGCTTACTCCATGTGCAAATCCACACACGAAAGTCGGTAGTTGACCATCCTAAGTTGGGCATTGCTTGGGTTGTAACTTAGCCCCAACCTTATTGCTTTCGTCTTGGTCATTATATTGGCCTCTGCACTCGTGCCGACCATAGCACGATCGGGTCTTTCATTAATCGTGATGTCGCCATATTGTGCGTTGTATTCCTTCGGCTTCCCTTGCTGCTTTGTGATGCCTCCATATAGTCCTATCAAGCCCAACGGTGTTGTCTCTGTGCCTTGCCCTTGCTCTTGTGAATCCTTCTCCTTTCGCTCCCGTAGGATAGCACCAAGGCTCTTCAGTTCAGGGCACCTTGCATAGCCCTGCGGCCCACCACATATGTAGCAACCGTTTCTCTTTTGTAGGCTGTGTTTTTTTCTCAACATTGCTTTGACTATTGTGACCTTAATAGTGTTGTTTCACTTGCTTGGAGTGCATTGTGGTTTTCTTTTCTTGATCCCTGACCCTTCTCCCTTGATTTTGTTCCTAGTTATTGTCTCTGGGTTGGTTTTCAATTTTTATACTAATATTATGCTAAAGGTTGATGTTTTTTATGTGTGCTTTGTCTTGGTATTTATATATTGATGTCTAATTTGTGTTGGTAGTTCTTAATGCTTCATATTGAACTGTGCCCAGGAGTTATGATAGATGATATTGTGCCTGAAAATCAAAAAACTGATAGTGAAAGTTAAAACTTGAAATTGAGACATTAAATGTGCCAGGTCTTGCTTAAAATGAACTTGGGTGAAGTCTGATTAGCCTAGTGTTCCCCTGAAGATTTGCATTTACCCAATTATAGATAAAGTGACAACTTTCTTAAGGACAAATGGTCAATTTGGGTAGTAGTTTGTGAAAACTAGGGGAAGTCTAAGTATCCATAGATAATATAGAGAGTGGGTATATTGTAAAACTAATTGGATGATGGGTATTGTTACGTATTGGCGTTGAACTTGTAAAAAATAGTCATTGAGATGAAGTTACCTGTTCCACAAGATGATGAGTGGTAGATTTACACTCATTTGAGGCCTATATAGCTCAAAAATTGATGTTCTCAATGCCTAATTAAGTCTTATACTAATGATATTTAGATGATATGCAACTATGAAGGCTAAAGGACAAAGCAGGGATAAATGTGTGAAAGAATGGCCAAAAATATAAAAAGAAGTGTAAAATCTACAGTGTGTGATCGCTTATTGCAAAGGGCGGATCTCCCAACGGGTAGGATCTTGCCTAAATTGACAATGTACTGATCTAATTACTAGAGGCTGGTTGGCGAACTCATAGAAAAATGGCGATGCGCCAACTGAAAAAGGCGAACAACATGAACATTGCCGAATTTAATAATACAGGGTGACAAAATGGAGGCTTAAAAGGTAAACAGTGGTGGTAATAGGCAACTCGCCGAATGAGAAAAGTAAACTCAAACGGGATCACTGACTGAGGTTCAAATACCAGAAGCTTGGAGAAAGAGAAAGTTGAGTTGAAGAACAATTGGTGATGCACCGAATGAGCCCAGCCAGCCCGACTAATGTCGCTGAGTGATGTAGTGTACTGAGTTTTGGACCAAATTTTTAGAAACTATAAATAGCCCAAAAGAAAAGAGAAAAAAGGGTTTGAAAAGTGTGGGGGAGTTCTGAATAATTTGGAGGGAGAAACACTTCCTATTGAGTGAAGAACAGTTTTAGTTTTTGGGGTTTTGAATCTTTTATCTTGAAAATGATAAATAGAAGTTGAATTCAAAGTTGGTTTTCTTGTAATCGCTCGAATTCATTTTACCCATAGCTGATTTGATGCAAGGTATAATTTCTTTATACTTTGTGATGTGCAACTAAAATCCCAATCTCTAGGGGTGTGATTATGGGATTGGGAGTTAATTTAACTTAGTGGGTATGTTTAATTAATTTATGTTATAGTTGTTAATGATGGATTTGAACTGTTTTTGGGTGCTTATCTTATGAATTAAGGTGACCATTTTGATATTAGTTTTGATCTCGCATAAGTGCTTAAAAGAGACCAATATGAGTGGGTAGTTAGTTTGATGTTTATAATTTAGTTATGCTTAATTGTAAATCCAAGGTAGTGGGTTGAATTGAAATCCATATGAATGAGATTGAAAGGAGATTTCATGAATTAGTGTTATAAGATTGAAAGAAGATTAAAATTATTGAAGATGACCCAGCCTATTCATGATTATTCGGTTTTATCGAGAAATTCAATACTACCCCTAGTGACATCAATTCTCAATCCCTACACCCCTATAGTTAACTAATTTTGTGAACCTTCACTCGCTTAAAGATTGGTACAATTGTGAGACTTAATTGGTGTTGTTAAATTAGGTGGAATCATTTACCTACTTGCCCTGTTTATTACATTAAGATTAGTTTTGATTTAATTCTCTAATTAGATCTTTAACCTCACACTATTCTTTGTGGGATTTGACCTCGACTTTTAGTTGGGTATTTATATTGACAATGATCGCTCACTCTTTGGATTTGTTTTAGAGAATGGTTTGAGCATTATATAAAATGTCGCCGCTGCGAGGGAGTGGTAGTTAGGAATTTGATTTGAGAATTAATTTTCATACTAATTTTTTTTGTAGTTGAACAAACTTACACTTGGTTCTTTTGTTATGCTCTTTAGGTAGTGAAAAATATGAATGCACATAGTGGTGACGACTCTATTCGCAATGGGAAAGATAATGATGTTAGACAGGAATGAGAGGTGATTTCTCATATCACCAATGAAAGTGGAGCAATTTGGTTACCACCGGTACATAAGGATATCACATTTTTTGTAACCAAGCCCATGTTGCAACTCATAAAATTGGGAGGATTATTTAGGGGTTTTGAACATGAAGACCCTAATGATCACCTTTGCAAGTTTGTGAACGTGTGCAGCCCTTTATTGGTTGATGGTATTTCACAAGAATCAATGCAGTTGAGGTTATTCCCTTTTTACTTAATGGGGGAAGCAACTAGGTGGTTAATTGAGTTTCCAAGAAAGTCTATTACCTCACGGGAAGAGTTAAATTGAAGCTTTCCTTGAGAATTTCTTTCCTCCATCCAAAGTAATGAAATTGAGGAAAAAGATTCAGAATTTTGAAAGATTGAATGGAGAACCCATACATAAAACATGGCTACGCTATAAAAGGGTGTTGTTACAATGTCCAAGACATAGTTTTCCTGATGAGCTGCTAAAGTCTTGATGTTGTAAATAAAGGATTGGTTGATCATCTTGTTCGGGGAGGTATAGTCAAGCATCAAGGTTTCTTGATGAGATTACCAAAACTAACCAAGTTTGGTATACGAGTGAAGATAATGTGTCACTTCCACACTTGGGAATGGTTAAAGAATAAGAAGAGAAAAACCAAGAGCATTACAAAAGCATTGCTAAATTTTCTGCTCAACTTGAAATGTTATCTGAGCATATTACTGAAAGTGGAAAAAATTGAGTGGATGCTATATTTTGGGGAATGTATGATGAGATATCTCTCATGAAAGGTGGAAAATCAGAGGATTTTCGGCCAAGGCTTCCAAGACTTGTCGGAAATCAAGGTTGGATAAAAAATAATAATGAAAGTTGGTATGAAAGGGAATGTGAAGATTCTAGGTATGTGTTGCCTTTCAATCTGATGAATAATCCAACCGATGATTTGTTGACCAAAATTCTCGACAAGGTGGAGGGTTCTGATATAATCTTGCAAGAAATGAACAGTGACGTTTCAGCCTTCTCCACCACTGTAATCTCACATTTGTCATCCATTAAATTGCTTGAAGAAAAAATGGGTCAGCTGACTTCTCTTGTGTATGCTAATCCCCATAAAAATTTATTTAACAAACAAGCGGTTAATAAATTTGAGGAATAGGAAAAAAAAATTTAATTTTTTTATCATAGACTTAACTGAATCTTCAAACTTTGGGTTATTTTTGAATTTATAAAATTTACTAGAAATAGCACAAATATTTGATAAAACTGAGCAAATAGCTGGATAATAAATCCAAAAATTTATTTTGTAGCTAAATAAAAAACTTTTAAAAAGTCTGTAAGTTCTTTTAAGGCATTTCAATCATTACCAGCAATTCTATAGTCCTTATTTGAATTATGAGCATTCCAGACCATTTGTAAAGACTTTATATATACATAAGCGACTTGAAGCATTTCAAATAAAGAATTTCATCTAGTAGACACTGATTTTGGAATTTTTCTAGGGGAAGATTAAATTCACGACAATGTTTTTCAAATTCTCTACGTCTAGCATTTACTTGACATTTAAAAATAAAATGACACGCAGTTTCATATTTTAAGCAACCATTATTATACATTGCTATATCATCTCTAACAATCAAATTATATATATGTGCAACACACTTAATATGAAAATCATCAATATAAATAGGGCAAAGTGTCAGTCTTAGTTTTTCAACAATAAATGTATTATTAGAACATTATCTAGGGTGACACGAACTACTTTATTACAAATTCCATAATTTTCTAAAATATTTTTAATAGTTTGAGCTATGTAACTACCGGTTTTATGCATGTCACAACATTTATAACCTAAAATTCTTTTTTTGCATAATCCAATTTTCATCGACCCAATGGCTAGTAAAAGTGAAATAATCATTACCATTAACATTGCGACCCATATCAGAATTAATAGCCAATTTACAAGTATTATAATAAAATAAACAACGAAGATATTTAAAATGTTGACCTTAATAATAAAAAATAGCTTTCTTAATTGTGTTTCTTGAAAAAACATCTAAAAGATGGATTGTACACAATTTGAATATAATGAACAAAACCGGGATTTACAACAACAATAAAAGGCAAGCCAATAACAACAATCATTTTAGCTAATTCTTTAAGATCTCTTTCTCTACTATATGCGCGATGTGTACTAGGGCCAGAAACATTAGAAGGGTTTAATTGTGATTGCACCATATTAGATCCCTCTACTCCTACAAATGCATTAGGAAGGGGAGTACCACTCTTTATAGCTTCAACTATAGCTTTAGCATGACAAAATTCATTTTTACAACAACCCATTAAATGACTACTTAAATGTATTATCCCACCCGCCTTTTCCACAGTTTTATGATTCATTCTATGTTTAAATTTATTACAAATAGCTTGAGTTTTATCTTCACTTTGAGTCATATATTGTCACACAACAGATTTTTTAGCACTTTCTACCTCGGGCTTAGCTCGACTTGGATGTATGGGGCAGGGCAGGGAATGGGAGCGGGAGCAGAAGTGGGACTAGTAGCCGTAACTAGATTTGTTTCATCATCATTATCATCAAATATCAATATCATCATTAACATTGTCATATTCTACTTCTTCATCTAATTTTTCATCAAAATTACCAAATCTTGCTTGTAAAGATTCATGATATTGATCTAATTCAATATTACTATCAATATTAAAAACAGTTTCATCGACATGCGTAAAATCATTCATATTTACTCTTACTTGAGCTACTTGTCTAGTTTTAGGTTTAGAAGAACTACCAGATTTTTTATTTTTCCCAGATTTTCCAGTAAATACATTAGTGATCGTACCAAAAATGTTTGTTTACCTTTACCAACATTTTTTTACCAAAATTCATATTAAATTATTAAAAGTAAGTGAATTATATATAATACGAAAATTAAATGCAAATAAATAAATAACTAAATAAGTAAAGATTAATAAGATGAAAGTTGGAACGAATGTACTAAACGTCTCTTAAAAGTAGACGTGTATGACCGAAAGCCGAAAATTGAAAGATGAAAGTTGAAAATTGAAGCTTGAAGGTTGCTTCAAAGACCAAAATAATCCACCAAAATTGCTTTTAAACTAATATAACTTTAAGTTTAATAGAGATTAGAGACTTGAGAGTTGAGAGTTGAGAGAGTAGAAGATGAAGAAAATCTATAGTGAAGGTGTGGGATTTTTATAGTTAAAAAATAGGACTAAAATTTATTTTTTAAAACTTTGGAGTATTAAAAAATGTTTAGGTGTAGGGTGGTGATTTGGGGGGGGGGGGGGGGGGGGGGGTTAGAGGGTGAAATAGTCGTTGGGTGGGGCCCAATAGTGTTGCCCAATGGCTGGTAACAACTAGTTTAATTTAAATATTTTTTAAAAAATAAAGTCCGCAAAACTGGACCGAACTGTTATGGACCAAAATCAGAACCAGTACTAACCGGACCAGGATGATCCCGGTTCGGTAATTCTTGATTGTCTTCCCGTTACCTATATCGGTTACCCATATACTCGGCCCAAACCAAAGGCTACCATACCGATAACGGACCGGGATGAAACGAGACTGATATCGACACCTACCGGTTTCATTGACAGGATTAGCATGATATGTTCCCCATGGGTTCTAGACTGAGAGACAGTGGTAATGTATCGCTAGATCATACATGCATCATTATACTTGGAACTATATTTCATGGCATTGCATTTCTTTATCATTTGTGAACTTTTAAGTGTCTTTATGTAGAACTTGTGATTGATGAATTTGATCTTGTGTATTGTTGATCTGTTATTATCGGAGTGTTGCTATTGAGTTATGTGCTATGTAAATTTTGAACTGTTAAATTGGGTTGGTTTTATGCAGGTTGTAGTTTTTGAGGTTCGGTTGGAGTGTTCGGAGTACCCATATTCTATATCACTTGACCTTGTGTTTAAGATTTTATTTGTTGAGTACCATATTATTTGGTATTCACCCCTTGCTTCTACATTTGTGTAGGTTACGAGTCGGAATCATCGTGATACTCTCTATTCTCTTCTTTCTGAGGTTTCCGGTAGAGATTTGTGAGGTAGTTGTTTGTCATCTCAACGAAACTTCTTACTCCTATTTATAATTTTGTTCTACTTTAGTAACAATACATTTGAGACTTATGTTTTCTTTCAAATCTATTGTAGTACGTTAGATGCTTGTGCATGTGACAACCAGGTATTGGGAGTTCAATTAAGTTGACTTTGTTATCAATATTTTTATCTGTTTTTAGATTTTTATTTTTATTTTACATCCACATTTTATCATAATATTTGAATTTTTAGGTTGACTTGTCTTGGAGGGGTAAAACGAGTGTCATCATATTTATTTTTGAATCATGAAAGTCGATTTGGTAAATATTGACTAACTATTTTAGAATAAATTACCACATGGATAACATTTGAACTAAACTATATTCAAGGATTTTCGACACAATGAATGTGTTTATTTTGAGTTCTTTCAAACCTCCAAATCATACCATATAAACCATCAAAGTTTTTCTTGAGTGGACACAGACTATTTCTAACGCAAGCCGTTAAATGAGGGATTATTCGAATTTAGACTATGTATGACTCTTATTCCTTAATTAAATTACAAGTTCATACCATTGAAGTCTTAAACAATTTTACTTTCCTTTCTCAAGCAAATTTGAAATTAGTGAGTTCAATTAATGTTTGCAACCATTAATTTTTAGATTTAAATTTAAAGACAACAATAGATTAATGCATTATAATCAATTCTAAGAACAATTAGTCACTATCCAGATGAAATTTAGAGACTCAGCATGCACACATATCCCTGGAAGAAAATTTAGCTACTCATGATAAAAAAATAGCAATTATACGAAAGTTGAATTCCTCATTTGCATTCATAATAGACATATAAAATCAATTCTAAGCTTGAGTTTCAACAATAATGATATTTTCTTCTTTAAAAAGAAAACTAAGAATGTACTTTATTCACTACTCAATTTTTCTACAATGCTCAATATCCGATTTGGGGAGAATAATATCTTCTATTCTTGCATAAATCCCCAAAATGATCCTGAAAGCTTTCAAAGTACGTTATTTTCCCATATACAATTTTTTCCTTCAAATTCTTGTTGGCTTACTTGAGTTTGCACCTGCATTTCGCATGTCCAACCTTGCGACATACATGTTCACTAAATTTTATTTCAGATTTTCTCAAGTCCTCCTACGTTGGCACCTGTGGGATGCAGGTGCCGTCTTACAGCTAGGATGTATGCAGTTCAATAACTACTTCCTCTTTCTATGTTGCACATATGCTCTTCTATGGCATGCATGTTCTTCACAGATCTTGACCAAATTATTTCCAGTTTTCAATCATTCATTATCTTCAATTTTCAAGAAATGCATGCATACAAAAAACAATGAGAAAATTGTCAAAATGTCAATATTTTAGCATTTAATAGGACCCCTTATACATACTTTCAATATTTATTAAAAAAGTCAAAATTTTAGTTTGATATGTATCTTATTTATGTTTTTATTATTTATTTTAATTGAAAGAATAAGATCGTTTAATAACAGAAAAGAGAAATTTAGGGGAGAAAATATTTTTAAAAAGGAACATATCACTTAAAATTCTCATCAGTTACACAATAAAAAATAAATCACACAGCAGCGTCCACATAGTTTCATTATCGATTTTTAAAAAGGAACATATTGATCTGATTAGTCTTTAATGATGTGTAGAATATAAAATACGAAGTATATAATTATGAAGACTAATAAATTTATAAGAAATACAAAGTTGTAAAGTGAAATACATTAAATACAAATCTTGTAGGTATACCATTTGGCACACAAATTTTAAAAGAACTGGAAACATTTTTTGGTATATATAGTGAAATTTAAATTATAAAATGAGCAAAATGATATACAAAAATTGTTCATATATAATTGGGAAAATTTTCAAAATAATATAGACAAAATGTATACAAAAATAAACTAAAAATATGGTAATTTAGGTTTTATATTATGAATTCAAATTTTAATTAAATTATTTAGAAAATAATGGTGTTAACTCAAATTGTATACATATTTTTAAAGGTGTATGATTTTGAAATTGAATTCCAAAATAATCAAATACATTGAATTCAAACCTTGTTGGTATACCATTTGGCGCACAAATTTTTAAATAACTGAAAATATTTTTTGCATATAAAGTGAAACCTAAATACAAGATTAGCGAAATGAAATACAAAAAAATGTTGATGAATATAGATGGAATGAATACAAAAATAGACTACAATTTGGTAATTTAGGTCTTACATTATGAATTCAAATTTTAATTAAATTGTATAGGAATAATCGTGTCAACTCGAATTATATCCGCATTTGAAACATCACTAACGAATTTGACTTGTTTCAGTTTATTTCAAACCATAACCATTTGTAATTAGCACTCAATGAAGAGATACACAATATGCAATTAATGAAATACAATAATATATGTCAAGCCTTTTTAATGATAAATCAAAATTTCATAAGATTAAAATGATGACTTTGCAGAATAAACTGCTACAAAAAGATAAATGTAAATTAGACAAAATAGTTTAGAATCAAGCAAGATTAGCCAAACTACAAATAAACCATTATTGTATTTCAAATTGTTTCACTATCATCGCGAACTATGTGAGGCATGTGTATGCCTCGGAGGTGCCTCACTATCACTAATGACTCTGACATCAAGATCTTGATCATGCTGCCTATAAAAAAAAATACAAAATGAAACAAATAAATAATTTGGAATGAATACAAGGTTAAACATGTAAATACAAATTCAACAAAGACGTACACTGACTTAGATAACCAAAATACAACATACCACTTAAACTCATAATACATAATATAATAGATAACTCAATTTATGTAATTAATACAAAAATGTAACTGGCCACTCAGATTCAGAATATAATAAAAAAATAAACGCCCAGATTCTCTAAACAATATAAAATACAACATACCAAACATATTAAGAATAAAAAATACCACACAGATTCAGAATACAAAATACATCATACCACTCAATTTCTTTAATGAATACAAAAGTGTAACTACCCAATCAGAATTAGAATACAACAACAACTCAGATTATGTAATGAATACTACATACAACATAAAAAACATATTCAAAATACAAAAACATCAGGCCACTCAAAAAACTATAATGAATACAAAAATTAAAAAAACTTCTTAGAAGATTCAGAATACAAAAATATGTAAACACCAACTGTAACACCTCAAAATCAAACTAAAACTTTCAGCAGAAAACTCAGAAAAATTTGGTGAACCATGGCAGGGTTCACGGACCGTGAAAGGAAGCACGGTTTGTCGACCTACCCGTGGTTCACACCCTCCCAGAAGTGGTGGACCAAGGGACCCTTCACGGGCCGTGGACCACCCCACGAGTCGTGGGAAGGCTCGTGTAAGCCAGGCAGAACCAACCAGACTCAGTCATCAGACCACAGAGCCCAAGTGAAGAACTACGGTGAACTTCACGGTCCGTGGTCCTTCACACGGGCCAAGGTAGGGCTCGCGTCGGCCCTCCCCAGAACCAGTAGCCAATGGCCAATAGACCACGACCCACTTGACGGGCCGTGGTGCCTTTGACGGTCCGTCATAGGGTCCATGGAAGGCCCCCGTCAGATTTTAAGTTGGGGTCATTTTTATCTTTTCCTCTATGTGTTGGACACCTAAACTACGTTGTTTAACTCCTAAACTACATCGTTTTACTCAGTTTAAGCCTAGTAACTTAGTCAGATCCTACCTAAAACCTTTGTTCTCTAAACTCACCAAAACTTAAAACAAAGAGAAGAGAAAGAGGTGCAAGTTTTTCTCAAGGACACACAGCAGGTTTTCTTTATTTCCAGCCCTAAAATCGAAAGATTTCTTCATGAATTTCGTCACCAGGTATGTGGGATTTCACTAGTGGGTTCCTTTCATCCACTAGGTCCCTAGAATTTAGTCAGATTCTTGATTCGCTATATCTTGCTTAGACCTAGGGTTTCTAAAACCTTAGATATTGGTTGTGAATTCGCTGTTATAGTTTTCTTAATTGGATTATCATGTTTTCGTGAAATCGTTGCTTAGTTCCTTGCATGAAACTCAGAACCCTAGTTTTATAGATTATCTTAGTTCATGAATTACACCTGCTAGGTTATATAAACAGATATATATGCTCTAGTTTCGAATGTTTCATTGTCAGTACCGAAATGTTGCATTCTCAGATTTGCATGTCAGAATATTGAGCTATCCAGTATGTTGTGTCATACACATTTCCAATTGGGAGTAGACTTAGCATCAAGTTGGAATAGGGTTCAGCGTACCCTCACAGTCCTAGAACTACGTGCCCCCGTAGGTTTATAAGTCCCCTCTGTGGGCATCAGATTTAGTGATCACGCCAGTCATGCCTTTATACCCCTGGCAAGGTATATTGGTTCATCTCGATAGGGCATATACATTTTACTCCACGTTTAGCTCACGTGGTTTTATATCAGTTAATAGTAGCTCACACAGTCAGACTTTAGTGCATATGACCAGGCTTTCAGTTTAAACGTCAGTATTTAGTCTCAGCATGTTTTCTCCATGATTAGTACTTGGTCATTGCATTTAGCTTAGTTTTTAGTTATATTTCAGCATTTACATTTTGTTCAGGTTATATCATTGCTCTGTTATGTTTTGCTCAGCTTATATATTTGTTCAACTATATTATATATCTTGCATGCACGGTACATTCCAAGTATTGATGCATACTCTGTGCTACATCTTTTTTATGATGTAGGTTCAGGTACTCAGCATCCAGGTCACACATAGATCGGTTCCTGATCTGTATTCAACAACTTTAGTGGTGAATCCTCATACTTCTAGGACAACAGGCATGTCTTTCATATTTAGTCTTTTATTTCAGTTTTCAGTCATGCTAGAGTTAGTTGGGGGTATGTCCCAGTAGCTCTAGTCGATAGAGGTTTTTCAGACATAGTATTAAATTTAGCTTTAGCTTTTGAGTGATTTCTCAGTATATCCAGACTTGCAATATATTTTATATATTAAGATCAGTTTTGGGTATTCCCCACTTTAAGTTATCTACTGTTTTAGCTTCCGCATAGTATCTCTTTATTCAATTATTTCAGTATGCTTATGATATGCTAGCTTCATGTTTAGCTTGGGGTCACTCATGATCCTAGGTCCCGTGTTTACGGCAAGGGGGTAGCCTCGGGGAGTGACAAACTTGGTATTAGAGCATTAGGTTTAAGAGTCCTAGGTTGTCTGAAAGCCGCACTAAGTAGAGTCTTTTTCATTGGTGTGAAGTGCACCACATCTAATGAGAGGGAGGCTACGAAGTGTTTTAGGAAAAACTTCACTTTCTTGTTATTCTTATCGTGCATGGGTATGATCTCCTTTCCAATTCATCGTTGTTCTTTCTAGATCATGCCTCCTCATAGAGCTGATGCAAGGAATGCTAATGCACGCAACGCTAACGCAGTTCCTCTAGTCTCGGACCATGAGGTCACCAATGCGGAATTTCGGAATGTGATCTAGTTTTTGGCTCAGAAGTAGCTAATCAGAACAATCAGCATGCTCCAGCTCCAGCAAATACTAATAGTGGGTCAGCAGCAGCCAGTGCTTGAGATTTTGTTCGGATGAATCCACTTGAGTTTCTGGGGTCACAGGTTGGTGAGGACCCACAGAACTTCATTGATGAGGTTAAGAAAATCTTTGGAGTGATGCAAGTGACTGGTAATGATAGGGTGGGGTTGGAATCCTACCGCCTTAAGGACGTAGCTCACATTTGGTTCACTCAGTGGAAAGAAAACAAAGGTGAGGGTGCAGCTCCTGTGACTTGGGAGTGTTTTACTGGAGCTTTTCAGGATCGGTTCTTCCCTAGGAAGTTGAGAGAGGCTAAAGCTCAGGAGTTTATGAATTTGAGACAAGGTACAATGTCAGTCCAAAAGTACGGGTTGAAGTTCACTCAACTCTCCAGGTATGCTCCACATATGGTTGCCAATCCAAGGGCACAGATGAGTAAGTTTATGTTTGGGGTATTAGACTTGGTGAAAACAGAGTGTAGAAATGTTATGCTACTAGAGTATATGAATATATCTAGGCTCATGACTCATGCTCAGCAGGTTAAGCGAGACAAACTTAGGGAAATATCTAAGGACAACAAGAAGGCTAGAACAGGTAATTACGAATACTCTTAGCAGAAATCGAGTGAAAACCGTTCACAGTTTCAGCATACCCAGCACCTTCATCAGCTAGTGCTTCATCCCCCATGTCACGACCCAGGGGTACCCCTAGATGTAACAAGACGTACAAGACCCCAAGAGGTCCCATACAAGCCCCTTAGCATATCATAACATAAAGTAATATAAATAAGTGGAAATTAAAACATTTTCCATAACATCAAAGTCTTTTATAAAACGAAGTGAAAGTCTAATACACTTGTCTCAAACCATCTAAAACATGAATATCTTTCGGACGCAGCCCATACAAAAGTTCTAAACATAAAATGAAAGACATAAGAACATGGTGGTTATCTCCTCGCATTGAGGACTCACCAAACTTCAATCCTTGCTTCTACTAAGATCCTAGCCACGGGGATGAAAGTCAATATCGTCGGACCCTACATTTGATAAGAATGTAGGCAAGAGTATGCGTTAGTAAAAAATGTACTAAATATGATAGTTAGCATAAATCATCAACATAGGCATAACATAAGAATAAGTCAACATAAGACATAATCCATAAACATACAAGGTAACAACATAGTCATAAGCATGGACAATACTTAGATCACCATAATATAAGAGGAACACTTCATAAGTAACCTCAAAGCATATTTACTTAAGGCATGGATAAGAACCCATAAATCTCACCCATGCTAAGTAGACCACCTTGAGCCATCATTTATGTTCATCATCTTTTATTCTCATCCTTAGCTTATTTCTCATGTGCAAGGGAATTACCTCTAATCATACATATCAAGGAAGGCAACTCTAGCAACAATCCAAAATAAGCATACATCATACAAGCAAATCTTATATTAAAAATACTTAGGATACTTCCTTGAAGTAACCTTGTTTCATCATAAACATGCTACTTTGATTAGGGACTTGTCCCTCTTTAGCTATTTCTATCATTCATGGAGGAGTACTTCTTTACTAGTCCAAGATAATTAATTACACATAAATGGTTACAATTAACCAATTCAAGGCTACCAAGGAAAAGCACCACATCATGCTAGACCAAGCTATCTTTGAAGAAATACACTCATGCAAGTCCAAGCTACTCAAGGAAGGGTACTATTGCTCAATCCAAGCTACCAATGACATGGTTTGGACTACCAATTTATGTTATCATACAAGCATCCTATTATCCTAGTTCAAGCTAACTTTAGGAAGGATACGATTTCTCAATCCAAGACTACCATTATATCTTCTACTCAAGGTACCATGCATGGTCTTGTCTTACCAAGTCAAGCTATTCATAAAGGGATTTCTTATCACAACTTCAAGTTAGATCATTAAACTAGCTCTTTTTAGTTATTCCTGAAGGGTGGCCTTGGCCTACCGATCCAAGGTACATCAATAAAATAACTATTTAGATCATCCGTGAGCACTATCACCATCCATGATCAATTTATGATGGCTCTTGAGCCTTTGATTCAATTAGAAGAGCAAACTTTTCAACCTAGAATCATTCTATGTGAGAAAACCTTTCACATTATACAATCATGCATTCATGGTATAGATTATGTGGGTAAAGTCTTTCCACAACAATTCTATTTACAATGCAATATTCATAGTATTAGTTTTACTCTCAAAGCCTCAACAATCATAGATCATCATGCAAGCTTTACTATAAAAGCCCTAATCTCAATCACTACTAATCATAAATCATCATGTATACTTTAATCTCATTCAATTCATGTCTTTATGCCCTAATCTCAAGCAATCTACAATTCATATCATCAATCCTAGAAGATTATCTCTAAATCCTCAATTTCCCCCTTCAAGGCACAAAACCCACATACTTCAATTTCATCTTTCTAGACATGGGTTAGGCATGGGTACAAGTAACTTCATCCTAAAAACATGATTTACTAACAATTCGATCATAAACAACTATCCACTCAATTGGATCAGTATTCGTCATAACCCACAACATTGGAAGAAACCCTAACTAGAATTAGGGATTTCATCTTCACAATTGGGGAAAACTAGGGAACTACATGGATGAAATAAGTCAATGGATGAAGAGCTATCATACCTTGATCACAAAGCCCACAAAAGCTTGAGGAATAGATATTTGGTCTTGACCCTAGCTCCAACTCTTTCTTCTTCTTCAAGTTCTAGAGAGAGATATATTGGAGAGGATGAACTTCGGGATTCTTTTTGGGGTTTTGGAAATAATGTCTTGAATAGTGAGTTAAAAGGGATAAATAGCTTATATAGGTGTACCAAGTCTAGGCAAAACGACCTCACTTAATGCCCCCCTTCAATTGGAATTACCCAAAAAGCCCCCACTTGGGAGCCTAGTGCCAGGCTTCATGGCATGCTCCATGAGCCATGATCCTCACCACTGGTCGTGGTCCTGCCCGTGGTCCTTGGTCAAGTTGCTAGGCCACCTTATCTTGGCCTCTAAGGGGTGAAGGCATCACCACGAGCCTTCCCACGAGTCTTGGTCTTCACCATTGGCCGTGAAGTGGCTTGTGGAGATGAGCCAACTTTAGGCAGCCCATGGGGAGCTACTTCTCTAGCCACCACGGACCACACCACGAGCCGTGGTCCTCACCATTGGACATGGTGGTAGTCGTGAAGATGGGACAGTGTCTTGGCAAGCTTGGGGCAGGCTTGGACCTTGCCTTTTTCCCTTGACTTGTTGCCCTCTAACTTAGCCCTAGTTGGCCTACTAGACTACAAGGTGTTACAATATCTCCCCCTTTGGGACATTCGTCCTCGAATGACGTTCTAGGCATCCCTTAATGGAAACAACTCTACACTAGCAGCCCATCATGCATGCAATATATCTAAATGCACATAACTAAGGAGGAAAACTTCAACTCCAAGCTAAACATACTCAATGCAACACAAGGAAGTAGGAACTTCATCTAACAACCTATTATGCATGAAATCTCATAACTAATCATGTCCAAGGAGGAACTACCATCTCCGAGCTAAAACATGATCACACAATCTCATGGAGACTATTTACTATATATACTCAAAGCATACATTCAAGGAGGAATCTCTCAAATCCGAGCTAAGGCATGTCCATTAATTCATCTCAAGAAGTCTAAAGTCATACTTAATGCTCTACAACATGAGGAAAAACAATCATATAAACTCATATGCTTTCAAAACACAGGCTTTCATAAACATGCATCACATAAAGAAATCATGGGAACATCTAAAACACACATGACTTCACACAAATAGTAAATCATAAGGAACTCATCATCTCAAGTTATGGGAGGAGTAGAAGGACAAGGGATGAGGATATCGGGACATCATAATGGCCTTGGCCTCCCAAGTAGCACCCTCAACAAAAAGATTTCTTCCTAACACTTTCACGGAAGCTACCTCTTAACTTGCCCGTCTAAGATCCCTACCGAAACTCCCCTATAAGAAAGATTTTTCATCAACTCCCTAGTGATGAACATTAGAGTCACTTAAAAACCTTGACACCTAGGCACCCCATCTCCCCCTTGGGAGGAAGCCTCAATGGACTTTCTAAGAACTGTTCTTCATTTCTACTAAGGTCGGATCAAGGCATTGCTTAACTTTCACATCTAGCATGAAAGATGATCTGAAACCATCTTAACTCATAACACTACCCTTGGTAGAGTCTACTAACCAAACATATTACCTCAAACTCATAATGGCCATACCAAGTTCTAAAGGCCGTCTTTGGGACATCATCATCTTTCACCCTCATTTGGTGCTAACCCGACCTAAGGTCAATCTTAAGAAGGTAACTAACTCTTTGAAGTTGGTCAACTCTTGACTCTATCTCCCTCACCCTACATAGGTGGTATATGCAACCCTTAAAAGTCATCTTTAAGACAAGAAACAACCCAAACTCTTGGCATAGATTTCCCCCCTTCCACTCTAGGATAGGCTCATTCGGGAACTAGCAATTTGACTACCCGGGTTCTACAATCAAAGAAAAACATAATAGGAGTGCAACCAAACCATCACAAAGATGACATCAAAATCTAGCAGAGCATAAACATCTAATTAAGAAGTTATCAACATACCGGGATCCACATCGGGAGCACACCCTTCTTCACCTCTAGCTTGAAGTGCATAAAACTAGTTGCGCTTGGGAGCATCATCTCTTCCTTTAGCCTTTTCCTTAGGACAATTCCTCATTTTGTGACCACTTTCACCACAACTAAAGCAACCCTCTATGCCGGCTAAACATCTACCCTCATATCTCTTTCCACACCTAGCACAAGTAGGCCATAGGGATTCACTACTAATTCCTTGCAGTTTAGGGTTAGACACCCTATCCTCCTTATATTTAGAAGCATTGGAAGAACCTTGTCTGAAAAACCTTTGTCGATATCTAGAGCGACCATGTCTATCAGACCCATCATGAAAGGACTTATCATCATCCATTCTAGACTTATTTTCTCTCTAGACCTCTATTTTAGTTTCTCTTCCTCAATTTGTTGGCAATGAGTCATAAGACGAGCAATATACATGTCATTTATAAGCATAGTCGTATAACACTCTTTCACTACTAGCTCGGACATACCCGACATAAGCCTACTCATTCCTGACCTAGGGTCGGCCACTAGAGATGGAGCATACTTAGACAATTGAATGAACTTTAGGTCATACTCCTTCACACTCGTATTTCCTTGACGAAGGTTAAGAAACTTATACACCTTTGCTTCCCTCATCTCTAGGGGAAAGAACCTATCAAGAAATGCCGATTTAAATACTTCTCACTCTACGGGACCCGCTCCTACCGGCCTTGCCTCTTTCCATTGATTGTACCACATTTGAGAAACTCTTTTCAATTGGTAAGCGGACAATTCCGCCTACTCTATCGAAGTAACTCCCATAAGATCTAACACCTTATAGACCTCATCTATAAACTCTTGAGGATCTTCCTCAACTTTTGACCCATAAAAGTCTGAAGGGTTCATTCTAGTAAAGTCCCTCACTCTTGAAGCTATCATATTAATATTAGGATTCACGGGGGCTACCACCTCTCTATTAGCTTGGGCCATCATGGCTTAAGCCAACACTTGAAAAGTTGTCCTAAACTCTACCTTAATCACATTCTCAACCATAGGGTCAACCAGAGCATGTGGAGGAGCTTCTTAATCCACATTGTCTTCCTGATTCCTTTTAGCATTAGCCCTTGTAGTAGCCATATCCTGAAGACCATTGGGCAAGGATTAGGAGAAAGACCTTATAGAGTTAAATTCTATCGCATGACTTAGAGTAATGAAGAAGTGAAGTTTCCTAAGCATTTTGTAGCCTCTCATTCATAAATGTGGCGCGTTTCACACTTATGAACAAGATTCTACTAGACGTGGTTTTGAGACATCCTAAAATCATTCTAAACCTTGTGGTCTGATTACCAAGTTTTTCATGACCCAGGGGTACCCCCTAGATGTAACAAGGTATACAAGACCTCAAGAGGCCTCATATAATCCCTTTATCAATTCATAACATAAAGTAATAAAAATGAGCGGAAATTAAAACATTTTCCATAACATTAAAGTTTTATATAAGACACAGCAGAAGTCTAATACACTTGTCTCAAACCATCTAAAACATGAATATCTTTCGGACGCAGCCCATACAAAAGTTCTAAACATAAAATGAAAGGCATAAGAACATGGTGGCTATCTCCTTGAATGCTATGAGGACTCACCAAACTTCAATCCTTGCTTCTACTAAGATCCTAGCCACGGGGATGAAACTCAATATCGTCGGACCCTACATTTGATAAGAATGTAGGCAAGAGTATACGTTAGTAAAAAATGTACTAAATATGATAGCTAGCATAAATCATCAACATAGGCATAACATAAACATTAGTCAACATCAGACACAATCCATAAAAAATAAGAGGTAACAACATAGTCATAAGCATATACAATACTTATATCAACATAATATAAGAGGAACACTTCATAAGTAACCTCAAAGCATATTTATTCAAGGCATGGATAAGACCACATAAATCTCACCCAGGCTAAGTAGACCACCTTGGGCCATCATTTATGTTCATCATTTGTTATTCTCATCCTTAGCTTATTTCTCATGTGCAAGGGAATTAACTTTAATCATACATATCAAGGAAAGCAACTCTAGCAACAATCCAAGCTAATCATACATCATACAAGCAAATCTCATATTAAAAATACTTACGATACTTCCTTGAAGTAACCTTATTTCATCATAAACATGCTACTTTGATTAGGGACTTGTTACTCTTTAGCTATTTCTATCATTCATGGAGGAGTACTTTTTTCCTAGTCCAAAACAATTAATTACACATGAATGGTTACAATTTACCAATTCAAGGCTAACAAGGAAAAGCACCACATCATGCTAGACCAAGCTATCATGGAAGACATACTCTCATGCAAGTCCAAGCTACTCAAGAAAGGGTACTACTACTCAATCCAAGCTACCAATGAAATGGTTTGGCCTACCAAGTCATGTTATCATGAAAGAATACTACTATCCTAGGTCAAGCTACATTAGGAAGGGTACGATTTCTCAATCCAAGGCTACCATTATATCTTCTACTCAAGGTACCATGCATGGTCTTGTCTTATCAAGTCAAGCTATTCATAAAGGGATTTATTATCATAACTTCAAGTTAGATCATTAAACTAGCTCTTTTTAGTTACTCATGAAAGGGTGGCCTTGGCCTACCGATCCAAGGTACATCACTAAAATAAATCTTTAGATCATGCGTGAGCACTATCACCATCCATGATCAATGTATGATGGCTCTTGAGCCTTTGATTCAATTAGGAGAGCAAACCTTTCAACCTAGAATCATTTTATGTGAGAAAACCTTTCACATTAAACAATCATGCATTCATGGTATAGATTATGTGGGTAAAGTCCTTCCACAACAATTCTATTTACAATGCAATATTCAAAGTATTAGTTTTACTCTCAAAGCCTCAACAATCATAGCTCATCATGCAAGCTTTACTCTAAAAGCCCTAATCTCAATCTCTACTAATCATAAATCATCATGTATACTTTAATCTCTTTCAATTCATGTCTTTATGCCCTAATCTCAAGCAATCTACAATTCATATCATCAATCCTAGAAGATTATCTCTAAATCCTCAATTTCCTCCTTTAAGGCATAAAACCCACATACTTCAGTTTCATGTTTCTAGACATGGGTTAGGAATGGGTACAAATAATTTCATCCTAAAAATGATTTACTAACAATTCAATCATAAATAATCATTATTCACTCTATTGGATCAATATTCATCATAACCCACAACATTGGAAGAAACCCTAAATAGAATTGAGGATTTCATCTTCACAATTGGGGAAAACTAGGGAACTCAATGGATGAATGATGAGTCCATGATTTGGACTCCTTTAGGGCTATATTTTAATAGATGTAGTATTCTCAAATGCATATATTGTGCCAATAACTGATGTAAATCCTTGATTTTCACGTATTTGGATTGAGGAACAAAGCATGGACACTAATGAGCAAAAAGAAACAAGGCAGCTCAAAGAACAAAGAAAAGAAGGCATGATGATCGCCTAACCCATTGGGCGAGTCGCCGAGTGGCCATGATCTCGCTAAAAGTTCCAGCGTGCCAAGCCATGAAGGAGAAAATCAAGTCGGCAATCGAAAGGAGCAGTCAGCGAGTCACCGAATGATTTCGCGATGCAGTGCTAGATCGCCCAAAGTTACAAAACTTGAAGATGATGAAGGCCAAATCAAAAGGTGATGGAATTGACCAAAGGGCAGATTGCCGAGTGGATCGGCGATCCCGACTTATTGCATAGCATGGTCTTTCGCAACATATTTTTGGCAACTATAAAAACATTTTTAAATTCTTAATTTAGTATCAGTTTTTCATAGTATCCAAGTTTTATTATTATCAGTTTTTGAAGTTTTAGAACTGAGAGTATTGAGACAATATTTTCCTTAGCTTTGAAGATTTAAAGATTTCTATTTTTGAGAAATTGGAAGTGGGTCTGTAAAATTCTTCAACCTTGACCTTTGTAAAGATGAAATTAATTGTACCCAGTTGATGAAAACACAATTTGGTAACTATTTCTATCTTTTTATGATGTCTAGCTAAAACCCCAATTCTTGGGGTGTGATTATGTGATTATAAGTTGATTTAGTTATTGGGTATTGTTAATTGATAGTTTAAGTGTTGTTTTAAAGTGATTTCGATCAGTAATTGTGGTTTAATTTAAAGGGTTGTAATTGCAAATGCAATTCTAACTTCGTGTTTTTGGCTTGCTCGAGAGAGAGGTTTTAAAACCAAGACTACTGATTTGATGGTTTGTGGGTATTGGGTTGTCATGGGTTCAGCTTAAGAGAGTGAATCCTAAACCCTTTTCCACACATTCAGCTCGAGAGAGTGAATGGATTAAAGTGAAGGCTATTCTTAATTGCTGCTCATTGGTGTTTTAGAGAAACCAATTTAATTCGAGGTAAACTATTCGAGAGAAAGTTTTCCCCACTAAAGTCTAGCTTATTCACTGATTTACAGTTATTTACTAGCAATTGTAATTACCTATTTGTCTACCTTAGCCCATAATCCAATCACATCCCAAAAACCCGTCGCTATACTTGTTAATTTCGTGTTATTTGTTGTTGTAGTTGATAATTACAATCAAACCCCTCCCCCATATTTGACACTTGTGTCACCCTTAATTTCAAACCATGCTTTTATTCGTAAATTTTTTTACCTATGATTTACTTGAACATTTTAGTAGATGGCTCTTCAATCTTAAGCATGTACCACTCCTTATGGGATACGACTCCAACTCACTTAGTTGGGTTATATTACTTACTAACGATCGTTGGCACTTAGTATTGGAAGAAGTGTCATGATACGTGAAATCAAAATGGCTCCGCTGTCGGGGAGTGGTGTTGGTTAAGATTCTTTAGTTAAGTTGAATTTTGTTCTTGTTAGTCATAGTTGAACTTACTTAGTTTTAGTTTTGTTTTGTTTGTTTGTGTTTTGGAACAGGAAGTATGAATATGAACGGCAGCAATGGCAGCCAAATAGGCCATCAAGATGACATTGGTAACCTCAACGATGTCAACGAGCCTAATGTGAATGACCCCTATCTTATGGGTGGAATTGGTGTCATTCGCTTGCCTTCGGCAGAAGGGAATGTTGTGTTCCATATCACAAGTACTATGTTGCAGCTCTTGCAATTGAAAGGGTTGTTCAGTGGTTTGGCTCATGAGGATCCCCAGGAGAATATTAGAAATTTCATGGATGTTTGCGGACCATTCTCCTTCAAGAATATATCCCAAGAGTCGGTCCGGTTGAGGTTGTTCACATTATCTTTGATGGGAGAAGCGTGTAAGTGGCTGGCTGAATTGCCATGTGAATCAATCACTTTGTGGGAAGAGCTGGTCACCACATTTAATGTGCGATATTTCTCTCCTTCAAAAATGATAACCCTTTCGGACAACATTCATAGCTTCAAGCGTCTGGAGGGTGAGCCAATTCATGAAACTTGGCTGCAATTTAAGAAGTTGGTGCTCCAATGCCCAATCCATGGCTTGCCTGATAACGTGTTGCTGCAGTATTTTTACTGAAGCCTTGACTCGGTAAACAAGGGTGTTGCTGACCAACTTTCTCCGGGAGTTTTGATGCAGCAACCTTATGTGATAGCAGCTCAACTCTTGGATGACATGACCACTATTAATCGGGCTTGGTACACCCAAGAAGACCAGGTCTCCCCTCTTACTTTCAAATTGACGAAGGAGAAAATGGAAAAAGACCAAGAGAGGGACCAGAACATGGCCAAGATCAAGATACAACTTGACATTTTGTCCAAAATTGTCATGGGAGTTGGTGCTCGGAGTGTCAATGTCGTGGGTGTCAGGTGTGCTAATCCTGATGAGGCAAAGTTTGAGGTTTTGTATAGCGAAAAGGTGAATTTCCTAGCCAACCAAGGTGGTGGTTATCGTTCAAACTACCCGAGGAAGAGTGGTAACCAAGGCTGGAACCGGGATGAAGGTTGGAAGGATCATGATCGAGAATGGGGGGATCGAAATCCCAATTGGAAATATGGGGAGAAGGATAGATATGTGCCTCCCCACGAGAGCCAAATGCCAAAGGATTCGGAAGGTGGCCAGTCTAAGGATATGCTTTCTCATATCATCAACAAAGTTGAGGGGTCAGACAAGATTTTGAAAGAAATGAAAGAAGACGTGTCGATCCTTAGCCAGACTATTACCTCCCATTTAGTATCGATCAAGTAGTTGGAGACCCAAATGGGTCATATCTGGTCTCATTTGAACCCGAGACAGCAAGGGGATTTGCCTAGTGATACTATGGCTAACCCAAGAATAAGGTTTGAGTGTGGACTTGCGTCATGCCACGAAGTTAACTAAGGTGCTTCTCGGGAGGCAACCCAAGTTTATTTTCTTTATTTTAAAGTTTGAAATAATGGTGTGTTGATTGTGCAGGTCAAAGTGTGGAAGGTGCTTCAAAAAAGCAGGTTGGCGAGCTAAAAGTCCGGTCGGTGACTCACCGAAGAGGTCGGCAAACCCGACTTGGACCGATGTTGGACTCAAGACACTTTTAAGCTGGAGTCTGTAAAACTCATCGCTCCCAGGAGCAGCTTGGCGAGTCGCCAACTAGGGCGGCGATCGCGATCTGGTCCGCCATTTGGACCCCCTACATTAACTAGAGGTCCTGTAAAACTCGGCGAGGTAACTGCCCACTCGGCGTGTCACCGAGTGGGTCGGCGAGCAAAATTAATGTCGCCAAATGGGCGAGAACTGGACGGATTTTAAGGCCAAAGGTTCAAAAGTTTCAAACTATTCCACTTTCCCTCACTTTAAATCTTCCCAAACTCAATCCCCACATTATTTCCCATACTTTTTGCATTTTATAGTATTTTAGTCATCAGATTTGTGTTCGGAGTGGATTACTTTGCCGCCTAGCATTTCAATCTTGAGTATTTGGCATCTGAGGTTGGTTTTGTGAACCCTGAGTCTATTATTAGCAATTTTGTACTCATTTGCAATGATCTTATCTTAGTGATGTGTGTTGGGCCTCTCTGATCATAATCATATATGTGTGCCTGTGTAAATTCAAAAATCTTGCCCGTAATGCCTTTATTATTGAATTCCCGTGATTTTGTGCCTTAAAATTGGTTAAAATTTGTGGAGTTGTTCTTGCATGTTGTTAGGTCTAGTCGGGTAAAGTCTAAGTAGCCGGTATTTGTGCCAAATGACGTATTTTTCCCAATGATGAAACGGTTGATGTCATTCTTAAGGGCAAAAGTCGTCAAATGGCAAAATTTGGTAAAGTAAGGAGAAGTCTGAGTATCCCGGGGTAATGGATGTATTGGGTCTGAGCTTAATTTAATAAGTGCATGATTTAATTTTGTTTTTGGGGGTTACGGGATTTAATTTGAGAAGTTGGGTTGAAAGTAGGCACGTTGGGTTATTTGGCGAGCTGGGTCGAGCTCACCGAACCACTCGGCGGTTCACCGAAGTTCCTCATCTCGCATTTAATTTCAAGTTATATTTGAAGTTTGGTTCTAAAACTTTCAGCGAGAAGCCTGAGGTCGCCGAAAGCACTCGGTGACTCACCGAAAGTCTTTCTTGATCACCCTTTGTCTGAGCCCCTGATTCTTTAAATGCACTGTAACTTTCGGCGGGCTAGTTCCTGCTCGCCGCACACTATCGGCGATTCACCGAAAGGTTTTCCCATCACCGACATGTCAAATTTTTCTGAGAATTTTGAGCCAATCCTTTCAGTTAGCCCAATCTAGCTCGCCAAAGAGATTTGGTGACTCACCAACTGGTTCGGCGAGTCTGTCTGCAACTATTTTTCTGTGCATCTGTTTGAATTGGTTCTAACTCGTTTTGATGTTTTTGCAGACATGGCTAGATCGAAAGTTGATGGGAGAAACATGTCACTCCGAAAGAAGGCTAAGGGGATCACAATTAATGAGGATGCAGCTGCATCCAAGGCCAAAAATACCCAACTTTCCACAACTTGTGGGAAAGGCAAACGAAAAGGCAAGGCACCTACATCACCGAAGGTCAGCTCCGACAGTGACGGTATCTACGCCACACACCTCACTACATCTTAGAGTAAGGGTGAGCACCAGGAGCATCAGGCAGCAGCTTCTGAGGATGATGAGTTAGTAGCAGCACAGAGGGTAGAGTTGCGCTCCAAAAAGATAAATGATCCGTCTAGGATCAGGACTCCTCAGGCCACCACTTCTCCTACTCCAGCTACAACACATGCCATGGTCCTAGCACCACCAGTACAAGGTCCTCCTCCCAAGTCTATGAATAGACTAAAGACTGAGGGAATGAGGACATTCAGCGAGAAGAAGCGTCTATCCACTGATGGGATCATTGACAAGTATCCGGAGATAATGAGCTGCATAAAGTCACACAAGTTCCAGTTATTCACTCGACCCCGAGGTCCTTATATCCCAAATTGGGTGCGAGAGTTCTACGCTTCTTATGGAGCATTGATACCATAAAGAAAGAAGCAGGCAGCTGCATTCACACTAGTTGACCATGTAGTTGTCCGGGGTAAGAAAGTGTTGTATGACAGCACTACTATAAATGAGGTTTTGGAGTGCACTAACAACATTGTTGAAGGTCACCAGTACAGGATGAAAACTAAGCCCTTTGAGAGAATAAAAATCTGGCTCACCTCTCTCATATGTGAAGGCACTCCAAGGTGGTTAGAGGCAGGGGTCCTGATAAAAAAGAGGGACCTACATGTAGCTTTGAGGTACTGGTTTGGCTTTATCAATAGTACTGTTATGCCATCCCAGAATGAATCCGTCTTTCACCACACAAGGGCAGCTTGTCTTGGGGCGATCATTGCACGAGAGCACATAAATTTGGGTATGATTGTTGGGCAGGAGATAGCCATAAGGGCCAAGTAGCGCCAGACTTCCCTCCCTTATCCGATGTTGATCACTGAGCTGTGCAGACGAGATCAGGTTCCTAGAGATGCAAATAAGGATGTGGAAGTGATTCCCATATCCCCTACTTATATCCAGAAGATCAAGGTGGAATATTTAAAGGATCAGGCGGAGAAGAAGAAGGCAACCCCGGTGGACTCTTCCCCGGTTGTGGACACTGACTTATTACCTGCAGAGGCACCCTTGCCTACTCCGGCCCCTGAGCCTTCAGGTACTTCTAGTGTTGTTCCTTCTGATATCCCTAGTTCCTCTGTTGCTACGTTGTCTCCCAGAGTTACTGTTGTTTCCTAGACCCCACTCACTTAGGCCGCATTACTCCGGATGGGGGAACTTGCCCACTTTGTCGATCGTGGTTCTGCCAAACTTGAGGCCTCCATTCTGGGCATGATTCAGACTGTCCTGACTGATGTTGTGACACCATTGAGCGCTACCATTGATGGCCTTGCGGCTAGGATAGCTGTGTGTGAGTGTGGCCAAGGGGCCACCGAAGAAGTGACGGCTTTAAAGTCCGCAATTGATGCACTAAGGAGTGATGTGGATCAGCTGAAGTCCACCTACATGTCCATGATTTTCGGGATGCTGGAGATTCAAGATGTGATAGAGATGCCTCCGTCCACCACCGGAGAAGAGGTTAGAGTTGAGGAGACAACTGATCCAGAGTCCGAAGTTGAGACGGGTGAGGAGATGCTTGAGGTTGTTGAGGAGGCTTCGTATGAGGGACCTACTGACATGGAGGAGGCCATGTAGATGCAGTTGTGCAGGCTTCTTTGGTGGATACACCTTTGGTTGACCCTAGTGCAACTGCTATTCCTTCTGAGGTGACTCCGGGCACTAATACCCAAATTCTGAGCACCATACCGGGCACTAATGCCCAGACAAATTGAGCGACTATTTAGACAAGATCCCTCTTTACCTCCCTCTCTGTCTTACTTTCTGACTTTTGGATATTATTTTGCTTGCATTTGAGGACAAATGATTTTTATTTATGGTGGGGTGAGGCCCACCTTTTGTGACCTTTTGTGATGACTGTTCTGTGTATATATTTGGGTTTTGAGCTATAAATTGTGTTAATACTGCATTTTTGGATGATTGAGCTTGTGGATCCTTGTTTTTAATTGCAAATGATTTTGGACCCTTTCGGAAAAAAAATTGACACCTCTTGTTTTTGCTTGAATGTGGTTGTTCTCTTGCAAATTTGAGTATCAAGTTTTGATCAATACCTATGAGTTGAATAGTGCTCATAATCGAACAAAAATGAATGTGCGGCTACGATGAGGCCAATTGAAGTTGCATAGACAATATGTGAACTTTTTGCATCTCGTCATGACTAGCTACGTATCAAATTGAGTCTTTTGTGATGAACACAGCACACTAGCAAAAGTGTGGAGTCTTTTTTGACATTGGTGTCAATGCCTTCTGTAATGAGCTTACCGTGAACCATGTGTGATGACACCTGGAATTTGCCCCGTTGGTCCGATTGACTAAGTGATGCAATCTCATGATATGATCTTAGGAAACTTTGAAGAGTGCGAAACAATTTGACATTATACCTCTTTTTGTGGCCTACCTTGTGAGTGTGTGAACTCCGCTTGAACACCCTTTGAGCCTTAACCTTTTCTTGGAAGAAACTTGATGAAATTGTGACCTTTCTTTATCCATCACCCCTAATCCTTGTGATTTGTGGTTTGTTTTAATACCCAACTTAGGCCAAAATCCTAAGTTAGGGTGTGGTGAAAAGAAAAGGTAAATCAAGAAGTGCAAGAAAGTCCCCTTTGACCCATGGTTTGAGAAAAATGGAACCCCTCCATATAAGAAAAGAGAAAACGAAGAAAGAATGAAAAATAAAAAGAACGAAAAAGTTGTGGACTAAAGTTGTGAAAGTGCAAAGAAAATGGGGCATCCAACAGGCAATGGAAGTTGAATAATGGGGAGACTTGTGAGCATGAATGAGAATGATGAAGAAAAGGAAAGAAAGTGTTGTTCACACCACATTTCATGAGGATTGCAGCCATTGAAGCTAAATGACCATACCTTTGCACTCAGCCCCGTTACAAGCCTTGAAAAGACCTTTTTGATCTTGAGTGAGCTGAAACAAGAGTTGATTGGAAAATAAGGACAAACCTATGAGTGAAATCATGCATTGTGTTCATCTTTGTAAGTGTGAGTATTACATTTGATTCCAGAGCTTTAAATCGTTGAACCATTGTGTGTGGATATGGAATGGTCCTTTGTGTGAGGGCATTTGAACACCATTGTTGAGCTTGAACTTGCATTTGAAGCAAGTATTGTGAGCTTGAGATTCTTTGGTAATGGTGAGTCACAACTTGAATCTTTCAGTGCACAATTGATCATTGCATGAGTAAGTTGAGTCTTTTTATGTGCATCATGATTGAATCTTGTGTAGCACTGTTTGAGACATCCTTTTTGAACTGCTAAACTTGAGTTTTACTTGAGAAAAAGCAAAAGTTTAATTGATGAGTCCACAAATTGGACTCATTTAGGGGTATATTTTAATAGATTTAGTATCCTCAAATGCATATTTTGGGCCAATAACTAATAAAATCCTTGATTTTCAGGTATTTGGATTAAGGAACAAAGCATGGACACAAATGAGCAAAAAGGAACAAGGCAGCTAAAAAAAAAAAAAAAAAAGGTCTGATGATCGCCTAACCCATTGGACGAGTCGCCGAGTGGCCATGATCTCGCCTAAAGTTCCAACGTGCCAAGCCATGAAGGAGAAAATCAAGTCAGCAATAGAAAGAAGCAATCGGCGAGTCGCCGAACGATTCCGCGATGCAGTGCTAGATCGCCCAAAGTTACAGAACTTGAAGATGTTGAAGGCCAAAGCAAAAAGGTGATAGAATTGACCAAAGGGCGGATCGCTGAGTGGATTGGTGATCCCGACATATTACGTCGAATGGTCCTTCGCAGCATATTTTTGGCGACGATAAATACATTTTTAAATTTCTAGTTTAGTATCAGTTTTTTATAATATCCAAGTTTTATTAATTATCAGTTTTTGAAGTTCTAGAACTGAGAGTATTGAGACAATATTTTCCTTAGCTTTGAAGATTTTCGCTTTTGAGAAATTGGAAGTGGGTCTTTGAAATTCTTCAACCTTGACCTTTGTAAAGACAAAAATAATCGTACCCAGTTGATGGAAACACAATTTGGTAACGATTTCTATCTTTTTATGATGTCTAGCTAAAACCCCAATTCTTGGGGTGTGATTATGTGATAATGGGTTGATTTAGCTGCTGGGTATTGTTAATTTATAGTGTAAATATTGTTTAAAAGTGATTTCGATCAGTAATTGTGGTTTAATTTAAAGGGTTGAAGTTGCAAATGCAATTCTAACTTCGTGTTTTTGGATTGCGAGAGAGAGAGGTTTTAAAACCAAGACTACTGATTTGATGGTCTGTGGGTATTGGGTTGTCATGGGTTCAACTCAAGAGAGTGAATCCTAAACGATTTTCCACACATTCAGCTAGAGAGTAAATGGACTAAAGCGAAGGTTGTTCTTAATTGTTGTTCATTGGTGTTCGAGAGAAACCAATTTGATTCGGGGTAAACTGTTTGAGATAAAGTTTATCCCTACTAAAGTCTAGCTTATTCACTGATTTGCAACTATTTACTATCAATTGGAATTACCCATTTGTCTACCTTAGCCCATAATCCAATCACATCCCAAGAATCCGTCGTTATACTTGTTAATTTCGTGCTATTTGTTGTTGTAGTTGATAATTATAATCAAACCCCCCCCCCCCTCCATAGTTGACACTTGTGTCACCCTTAATTTGAAACCATGCTTTTATTCCTAAATGTTTTTACCTATGATTGACTTGAACATGTTTGTACTTGGCTCTTGAATCTTAAGCACGTACCACTCCGTGTGGGATTTGACCCCAACTCACTTAGTTGGGTTATATTACTGACTAACGATCATTGGTACTTAGTATTGCAAGAAGTGTCCTGTTACGTGAAATCAATGAAGAGCTATCATACCTTGATCACAAAGCCCACAAAATCTTGAGGAATAGAGATTTGGTCTTGACCCTAGCTCCAACTCTTTCTTCTTCTTCAAGTTCTAGAGAGAGTAATATTTGAGAGGATGAACTTTGGGATTCTTTTGGGGTTTTTGAAATAATGTCTTGAATGGTGAGTTAAAAGGGTTAAAATAGCTTATATAGGTGTACTAAGTCTAGGCAAAATGACCTCACTTAATGCCCCCTTCAATTGGAATTTCCCATAAAGCTCCCACTTGGGCAGCCTAGTGCAAGGCTCCACGGCAGGCTCCACGAGCCATGGTCCTCACCACTAGCCGTGGTCCTGCCCATGCTCCTTGTTCCAGTGGCTAGGCCACCTTGGTTTGGCCTCTAAGGGGTGAAGGCATCACCATGAGCCTTCTCACGAGGGGTGGTCTTCACCACTGGCCGTGAAATGGCTCGTGGAGATGAGACAACTTAAGGCAGCCCCATAGGGAGCTCCTGCCCTAGCCACCATGGACCACACCACGAGTCGTGGTCCTCACCATTGACCGTGGTGGTGGTCATGAAGATGGGGCAGTGTCTTATCAAGCTTGGCCCTTGCCTTTTTCCCTTGGCTTGTTTCCCTCTAACTTAGCCATAGTTGTCCTACTAGACTACGGGGTGTCACACCCCAGGTTTCGACAAGATCAGAAAGGTATGGCATCAGGCTCTAAGTCTTAGGGGACTAATTCAGGTAATAGGACTTTCCCAAATTGTCCAAAGTGTGGTAAGAACCATCCGAGCGAGTGTCTTGCAGTCAAGGAAGGGTGTTTTAGGTGTGGTCAGTCTGGCCATAGGTTGAGGATTTCCCTTCAACCAGGTAGGGAAAAGAAGGTAACAACAATAGGACTCAGTCTACAGCTCCAGCAGTACCAGCAAGGTGATTCGTCTGGTACAGGTGTCATTCAGCGCCAGAATAGGTTGTATGTTCTCTAGGCTTGCTAGGACCAGGAAGATTTTCCAGATGTGGTCACTGGTACGTTACGAGTCTTTCACTTAGATGTTTATGCATTGTTAGATCCAGGGGGTACATTGTCCTTTGTAACTCCTTATATAGCAGTAATCTTCGGTGTCAGACCAAAAACTCTTTCAGAATCCTTCTCAATCTCTACTCCAATTGGTGACCCAGTGATAGCTAGACGAGTATACAAAAATTGTCCTGTCACAGTCTCTCAGAAAGTCACCTCAGCAAATCTTGTAGAGATAGAAAGGGTAGATTTTGATATCATTCTAGGCATGGATAGGTTGCATTCTTGTTATGCCTCAGACGATTGTAGAACTAGAATCGTTCGGTTTCAATTTCCAAACGAGTCAGTCTTAGAATGGAAGGATAGTAGCTCAGTGCCTATGGGTCGGTTTATCTCTTACCTTAAGGCTAGAAAAATGATTTCCAAGGGTATATCTATCATCTTGTTCGGGTTAAGGATTCAAACTCTAAAACCCCAACTCTTGAGTCAGTCCTAGTAGTAAATGAGTTTCCAGAAGTGTTTCTAGAAAAACTTCCTGGAGTTCCTCCCGAAAGGGAAATCTACTTCGGAATAGATATCCTTCCAAATACCCAGCCCATTTCGATTCTTCTTACAGAATGGCTCCAGTTGAGTTAAACGAATTGAAAGAACAGTTGAAATACCTTTTAGATAAGGGATTCATAAGACCTAGTATCTCTCCATGGGGTGCTCCAATGTTGTTCATGAAAAAGATAGATGGTTCTCTCAGAATGTGCCTTGACTATCGGCAGTTGAACAAACTCACAATCAAGAATAAGTACCCCATCCCTAGGATTAATGACCTATTCGACTAACTTCAGGGTGCTAGTTACTTTTCTAAGATAGACCTCAGATCTAGCTATCAGTAGCTCAGAGTCAGATATAGTGACATTCCGAAGACAGCTTTCAAAACTCAGTACGATTATTATGAATTTGTAGTTATGTCTTTTGGATTAACAAATGCTCCTGCAACTTTCATGGATTTAATGGACAGGGTATTCAAATAGTATTTTGACTTGTTCGTTATCGTCTTTATAGATGATATCCTCATTTATTCTCGTAGTGAGAAGGAGCATGTGACTCATTTGAGAGTTGTTCGGTAGACTCTCAAAGATCGCCACTTATTCGCTAAGTTCAGCAAATGTGAATTATGGTTAGAGTATGTCACTTTCCTTTGTCATGTGGTGTCTAGCGAAGGAATCCGAGTGGATTCTCAGAAACTAAAGGTAGTGAAACAATGGCCCAGACCCACCTCTCCAACAGATATCAGAAGTTTCTTGGGTTTGCCCGGTTATTACAGGAGATTTGTTGGAGGATTTTCATCCATAGCTTCCCCATTGACCAAGTTGACTCAGAAGAAGGTCAAATTCAATGGTCAGATGAGTGTGAGAAAAGCTTCTTAGAACTGAATACTAGGTTGACTACAGCTTCGGTCTTGACTCTACTAGATGGTTCAGACGGTTATGTGATTTATTGCGAGCATCCAGGGTCGGCCTAGGTTGTGTGTTAATGCAGCGAGGTAAGGTCATAGCTTATGCTTCTAGATAGCTTAAGGTATATGAGAAGAACTACCCAACTCATGGCCTCGAGCTTGCAGCTGTAGTATTTGCCCTAAAGATTTGGCGACATTACTTATATGGTGTTCGAGTAGATGTGTTCACAGATCATAAGAGCTTCCAGTATGTGTTCACCCAGAAGGAGTTGAATCTTCGTTAGAGGAGATGGCTTGAATTCCTCAAGGACTATGATATGAATATGTTTTACCATCCAGTTAAGGCCAATGTAGTGGTTTATGCTCTCAGCAGACTGTATATGGGTAGTATAGCACATATTGAGGAAGAAATGAAGGAATTAGCAAAAGATGTTCACCGGCTTCCTCGCTTAAGAGTTGGTCTTACGGACATGTCAGATGGTGGTGTGATGGCTTAGAATAGATCCAAATCTTCATTGGTAGCAGAGGTTAAGGAAAAACAAGCAGATAGTGATCCTATATTGCTTCAGTTGAAAGGTGCAGTTCATCTGCAGAAAGTAGAGGTTTTCTCCCAAGGGGGAGATGGTGTGCTTCATTACCAGGGTCGCGTATGTGTTCCTAATGTTGGTGAACTGAGGCAGCAGATCCTTACAGAAGCCCATAACTCCAGGTATTCCATTCATCCAGGTGCCACTAAGATGTACCGTGATCTGCAGGAAGCCTTTTGGTGGAACGGCATAAAGAGGGACATAGCAGATTTTGTGTCCCAATGTAATAATTGGTAAAAATTTAAGGTAGAACATCAGAAACCAGGAGGTATGACTTAGGAGATTAACATTCCTACATGGAAGTGGGAAGTGATAAACATGGATTTCATTACGGGTTTACCTCGTACTCGCAGACAACATGACTCCATTTGGGTGATAATAGACAGAGTTACTAAGTTTGCTCACTTCTTGGCTATCAAGACTACAGATTAAGCGGGGGATTACGCTAAAATCTACACTAATGAGATAGTTAGGTTGCATGGGATTCCTTTGTCTATTATCTCATATAGAGGTCCTCAGTTTACCTCTCATTTCTGGAAATTGTTTTAGAAAGGTCTTGGTACTAAGGTAAATCTCAGTACATCATTTTATCCACAGACGGATGGTCAGACAAAGTGTACCATTCAAACCTTAGAGGACATGTTGAGAGCTTGCGTGATCAATTTCAAGGGTATTTGGGATGATCACCTACCTCTTATAGAGTTTGCATATAATAATAGCTTTCATTCTAGTATTCAGATTAACCCATATGAGGCCTTATATGTGCGTAGATGCAGGTCCCCGATCGGTTGGTTTGAAGTAGGTGAAGTAGCCTTGATAAGGATTGATTCGGTTCATGAAGCTATGGAAAAATTTCAGCTCATCAGAGATAGACTTAAGACAGTCCAGAGTCGTCAGAAGTCCTATGGAGATGTGAGGACAAAAGGACTTAGAGTTTCGAATCGATGATTGGGTCTTCCTGAAGGTGTCACCCATGTATGGGGTGATGAGATTTGGCAAGAAAGGAAAGCTCAGTCCTAGTTACGTCGGCCCTTATTGAATCCTGAAAAGGGTTGGTAATGTGGCTTATAAGTCAGAATTGCCAGCAGAACTAGCAGCGATCCATCCAGTCTTTCACATTTCATTGTTGAAGAAGTGTGTGGGTGATCCGACATCAATAGTACCATTAGAGAGTGTGGCCGTGCAGGATAGTCTCACTTATGAAGAAGTACAGTAGAGATTCTTGACCGTCAGGTTCGTAGATTAAGAAATAAAGAAGTCGCTTCAGTGAAGGATTTGTGGAGGAGTCAAACCATAGAGGGAGCTACTTGGGAAGCAGAAGCAGCTATGAAGGCCAAGTATCTTTATATCTTTCCTTCCGATTCCAATCCAGTTTGAGGTAATAGTTCCTCTCCGGTCTCTCAGTTTACTCTTGCGTAAATTGAGTCTTGGTATCATGTTCTTTCAGTTGTTCTTGCATTTTCAGCATATTTGCATGTTCTTGGAACTTAGTTCAGCCAAGTATCAGTTTCTAGTACTTAGTGGTAGGGATTGCAGCTCTTTCCCTACATACTCAGCTAGTTTAGGCTTCGATCGAGGACGAATGTTCCCAAGGGGGAGATATTGTAACACCTAAAAATCAAACATGGACTTTCAGCAGAAAACTCAAAAAAAATTGATGAACCACGGCAATATTCACGGACCGTGAAAGGAACCGCGGTCCGTCGACCTGCCCGTGGTTCACACCCTCCCAAAAGGGGTGGACCATGGGACCCTTCACGAGCCATGGGAAAGCTCTTGTAATCCAAGAAGAACCAACCCAGCCCAGGCATTAGCCCACGAAGTCGTCCACGGGTCAGGGTTTTGATGACAATCCATGGTGGCGCCCGTCGTCCTAAGCCAGCAAACCCCAGCCCAAGTGAAGAACTATGGTGACTTTCACGGTCTGTGGTCCTTCACACAGGTTGTGGTATGGCTCTTAGTTGACCCTCCCTAGAATCAATAGCCACTGGCCAACAGACCACAACCCACTTGACGGGTCGTGGTCCCTTTGACGGTCCATCATAGGGTCCGTGGAAGGCCCCCATCAGATTTTAAGTTGGGGTTGTTTTGGTCTTTTCATCTATGTGTTGGACACCTAAACTACATCGTTTAACCCCTAAACTACGTCATTTTACTTAGTTTAAGCCTAGTAACTTAGTCAAAACCTACCTAAATCCTTTATTCTCTAAACTCACCAAAAATTAGAACGAATAAAAGAGAAAGAGGCGCCGATTTTTCTTAAGGACACATAGCAGGTTTTCTTTAGTTCCAGCCCCAAAATCAAAAGATTTCTCCATGAATTTTGTCACCAAGTATGTGGGTTTTCACTAGTGGGTTCCTTTCATCCACTAGGTCCCTAGAATTCAGTTAGATTCTTGATTTGTTATATCTTGCTTAGACTTAGGGTTTCTAAAACCTTAGATATTGGTTATGAATTAGTTGTTATAGTTTTCTTAATCAGATTATCATGTCTTAGTGAAATTGTTGCTTAGTTCTTTGCATTAAACTCAGAACCCTAGTTGTGTAGATTCTCTTAGTTCATGAATTACAATTTCTAGGTCAAATAAACATATATACATGCTCCAGTTTCGAATGTTTCATTGTCAGTACCTAAATGTTGCATTCTCAGATTTATATGTCAGAATATTGAGCTATCCAGTATTTCAGTTATGTTGTGTCATACACATTTCCAATTGGGAATAGACTTAGCACAAAGTTGGACTAGGGTTTAGCATACCCTCATAGTCCTAGAAGTACGTGCCGATGTAGGTTTATAAGTACCCTCTGTGGGTATCAAATTTAGTGATCACGTCATTCATGCCTTTATACCCCTGGCAAGGTATATTAGGTCCTCTCGATGAGGCGTATACATCGGACTCCATGCTTAGATCACGTGTTTTTATGTCGGTTAATAGGAGCTCCCATAGTCAGACTCTAGTGCATATGACCAGGCTTTCAGTTTACACGTCAGTATTTAGTTTCAGCATATTTTGTTCATGATTAGTACTTGGTCATTGCATTTATCTCAGTTTTCAGTTATATTTCAGCATTTACAGACTGTTCATATTATATCATTGCTTTATGCTTTGCTCAGCTTATATATTTGTTCAGCTATATTATATAGCATGCATGCTCAATACATTCCAAGTACTGACGAATACTCTGTGCTACATCATTTTATGATATAGGTTCAGGTATTCAGCATCCAGATCACACATATATCGATTCTCGATCCGTATTCACCAGCTTCAGTGGTGAGTTCTCATGCTTCGACGACAACATACATGTCTTTCATATTCAGTCTTTTATTTCAGTTTCCAGTCTTGCTAGAGTTAGCTGGGGCATGTCCCAGCAACTCTAGTCAGTAGAGGCTTTTTCAGACATAGTATTAGATTCAGCTTTAGCTTTTGAGTGACTGCTCAATATCACCAGACTCGTAATACATTTTATATATTTAGATCAGTTTTGGATATTCCCCACTTTAAGTTATCTACTGTTTTAGCTTCCACATAGTATCTCTTTATTCAGTTGTTTTAGTATGCTTATGATATGCCAGCTTCAGGGTTAGCTTGGGGTCACTCGTTATCCTAGGTCTCGTGTTTACGTCAAGGGGGTAGCCTCAGGGAGTGACACCAACTCTTCGATCGTCTCTCTTTCATCATTTTAGCATCAGATCCTACATTATCCTCTATTTATTGAGTAATACATAGATTAAAGGATGGAAACTCGCTAGAAAATTATTGATTAAGTTGGATACCTCTTGTAATCCTCTTGGATTAGGTCATTAGAGAGTGATTTTGTGGTTTTCAAATCCTAAACGAAATTGGTCAATTTAATACTCAACTACAAACAAAAAATTTTAAAAATTTAAATAAAAATAAAAATCAGTAAACACACCAAAAAATCGGATAAAGATGCATACCTTATTCAAAGGAATTGTTGTGAATATCTTTAGAGATATATTTTTCAATTTCTGAAGAAAAAAAATGAAAATAACGAAAGAGAGAGAAGTGGGAGTTGAAAGATGAATAAGAATTGGAAGAGGAAATCAGTGAGAGAGAAAATACTCTTGTTTTTAAAACATATGAGAGCGAATGAGCTGAAAAACGTGTAATTAAGGTGAGATAAAATAGGAACTAAATTAGGAAACACAATATTTTCTAAAATATTGACATTTTGACATTTTTACAAATATTTATAAAATATGGATGTTTTTAATAATTATATTAGGATATTTTACTAGTTTGCTAATCTATCCAAAAACAATTGCAGAAAATATTTAATAGCATTAAAATAAGGTAACAACTCATGCTTCAGAGTTAAATAAGTTGATACAATACAAATTTATCACTCGTTGTCCTGATAAATTGATTATTATATCAGCTAAAATTAGGGTGCCTCAAATTTGGAACATAAAAAAAAGAAGTGAATATGAGCATGCTCACTTTTTATGTGGATCACTTACTATTATATGATTTTAATAACTATATCTATGATATGGTCAGATGTGTGAACGATATCAACTTGCAATTTGATTTTTACAGGATCGTTTGCACAAATTATTAATGAAGGGCATGGTTCCAGTTTAAAATTGTGTTGATAATGTTGGTTTATAAACAAGTTGGCATAGCAGAAATTGTATGTTTCTAGTTTAGATAAATTATTAGTTATGAGAATAAAATTGCTAAATATTTTTTTTGTTTTAGCTGTGTTATTTAACATGTAACAGCACTTGTATGCATAAAAGTAACAATTTTTATTTTATTATTGGTTCAAGATCAGGAACCAAATAATTCTCATTTAAATATTTTGAATGTGCACATATAAATTAATTATTGAACCACAACATATAAAGATGAGTCCTTAAATAAAAATTAAATATATGTTAAATTTTTTAACATAAGAAAGAGATGCTAAGTAGCGGAAAGTAATACATGAAAGAATTTTCTAGATCCTCGTTTAAGAAAATGTTAACTTGAAGTTCAAGAGATAATTTTAATTGAAAAATATCGCAAAGTCAATTGTCAAATGTATTTACTAACCTTATGTTATTATTAAGTTATAATGCTTTGATGAAAGGCCTTTGAAGAAGAGTTAATAATTCCCATGTAGCATGATAGATCAATCGATTATAAAGATAAAACTCACGGAAGAAGAAGAAAAGCAAATGATAAAAATGGTCAAAATAATGAATCAAAAACTTTTTAAAATAGTACTTTGACATAATACTTCATAAAACCTTAGCAAAGATTTAGGCAACTGAAAATGAGGATAAATGAAATGATGCTCATAAGTTATGCCGTATTGAAATTAATCTCAAAATGATTTTCAATGGTACCTTTGATATAATGTAATGCTCATAACGATAAATGATAATAAAGAAATCTTGATTTTGAATCTGTCAAATAGTATTAATTGATAAATGATTGGTCAAATAAAATTTACAATTCAAGTAGTATATTTTATTTCACTCAGAAAAGAGATGCTTTGGACTTATAGTCCATAGATCAAGGTATAATGTAAGTGAGGTACGAAAAATTTATTATGCAGACATATAACCCAAGATATAAAGTATATCTTAGGCCTTATAGCATAGATTATTTTGCAAAAGTCTTTACATTATTGTATGAAGATATATTCTCATGTGGTGGATGCAATGAAGTTTTTTTCAGCATGACAATTGATGAAATACTTGAACATGCAGAATGAATAACTGTTACATCTAGTTAGACGGTGAATGTTATATGCAAATTCTTGAAGAATTTAAAAAGTCTTAAAACGATTTAATTGAGTACTCTAATGATTGTGAGATCGCTTAACATAAAGAAAGAATAACTTTGATCTCATGAAAACACTTAGGGGTCGTTTGGTAGAGTATATTAGGAAAAATAATGAATGCATTAATGAGCCATGTGTATTACTAGTACCTTGTTTGGTACTCTTTTCCAACCTATGTATAACTAATGTTTGCATTAGTTATACACTCTATTGTGTATTAAGTTGTGTATTGCTATTACCATGGATTTCTAGGTATTAGCAATGCAATGATTTTAATGCATACATTAGCATGATTAAAGACCGAATTGCCCCTCAAAACCCTTTTTTACATCTTTTCTACAATAATAGTGGATGGTATCTTTGTAAATTAGTTTTTTTATGCAATGCATGCTATTTTTTTTATACATCAAACCAAACAATGCATAAAAATAATCTATGTATAACTAATGCAAGCATAACTAATACATGCATTGCAAATGCAAGCATTACTAATACACTCTATTCGGCATTATTCATATGCACTCTACCAAACGACCCCTTAAAGCATATCATAACTTAGTGCAATAGTTGCACTTATGTATCCTAGTATTACAACTCATGAGATTATTCTTTTATTAATGTACATGTAAGATATAATTTCCCTTTTATGTGGAGATATTTGAGTAAAATTAAATATTGGTATGAATTTATTATTTCTAATCAATATTGTTAAGAAATTGTTGGTTGTACAAATACATGAATATTATTTGATCTAAATAACATCTAATAGCATGTAAGTTATCTATTTTAATATAAGAGTGTTGTCATATTATCATTTTCTACAAGACAACCAATTTATTAATACTTATCCAAGTCTTGCTAAGATACTAACAACTTCTAAAGCAAGTGACTTAACATATATGAGATGTATGATTTTTCTTTTGAAGAGAAGACTCTAATAATATTGAAGATAATGCTACTTGTATCACTCCATCGAAAGAAAAACAAATGTACTAAAACAGACAAAAGATAACATTTTGTCAAAAATAAATAAATTTCAGACATGAGTGTAGACAATAAAATTTGCGTCAACAATGTAATAATCAAGAACAGAAAAATATCGAAACAAACGTTTTATTGATTTAAAGTGTGAGTGTTACAATCTCTATGATTCCTCTGAATTTGCCTTTTCAGATATAATTTGAGGGCTCTTAAGCTTGATCTTGAGTTTATCTTGAACTTAAACTTGATCTTGATCTTGAACTTGAACTTTATCTTTATCTTGAACTTGAACTTTATCTTTATCTTGATCTTAATCTTGAACTTGATCTTGATCTTGATCTTGATCTTGAACTAGAATTTTATCTTGATCTTGACTTCTAGTTGAATTCAAGGGTTTCGAGCTTGATCTTGAATTCGGTGGTCTTGATCTTGATCGTTCTTAAAACTTGAACGCTTAAATTCTTGAATTCTTGAACTTGTAGCTTGTAGAGAAATCTGCGGCCTTTGATCCACGAGCTTTCTCTAGCTTTTCGTTAGAATTATTGGTTATATTTTCTGAATTACGAGGACCCCTATTTATAGTTTTAAAATAGAGTAGGTGTGATTAGAAGAGGACTCCCTTCGGCCAATCGATTTGAGTGACATGGCATATGGGCTTTATGGAGCGGGATTTAATTAAATTCATATTTATTGAATTTAATTAATTAACTCAATTATATTAATCCATAATATTTATTTGGACTAATATATTCACGAATTTAATATAATTCGAATCATTTTATAAATTTATATTTAAAAAATTTTAAATGATTACAAATGTCCCTACTTCAAGTCTTGTCGAAGTGCACACTTGTTATGATTGAAGACAAGGTTTGAAATATCTAGTAAGTTTTATATATGACATACCTCTTTCAACATTGCAGCTCAAAACTGCCGATTCCATTCCATCGAGTGAAATTTTTTGTTCTTTGGTCACAAATAAATATAGTGAACAAAATGAAATATTCCCCCTATTATAAATTTGGTCAGCTGCATGTGATTTATTACTTTGTGGGACTTACACATGAATTAATACTATACCTTTTTCTAATCTATTCAAAATTGAACTTCCTAACCCTATCCAATTATGGAAGTTGGCTGCCAATAACCAATTATTCCCGTGTATTTTCGAAGTCCACATCCAACCCAAATTCAAATAGCTTTAAATTGAATCCTAGGATAATAGAAATCATTGTCAGTTTAGGAGAAGGACTCCTCGCTACAACACCTATAAATAGATGCTTCCTCCTTATTCTTTCAACATCAACATCAACAACTTTGGAGACCATTCTTGCAGATTCTCTTCGTGTTCGATGTGCAAGCATCAAGTTACGTGTTTTCTTTTTTGTCTTTATTTTTGTGTGCTATTTTTTTTTTAGATCACAGGGAGCAATATTTATGTTTTATGGAGGCTACACAATTGAGAGTTTAATTACAACACATGAATTTCATCTTGAGGTGTAAAGTGATGGATATGCATCTACACCCTAAGAAAGGTAATTTTATGATATTCTTAAGGTGAAAAGAGAAAGGATATGCATCCCCGCCCTAAGAAAGGTAATCTAGAGGTATTCTTAAAGAGAAAAGAGGTGGATACGCATTTCCGCCCTACGAAAAGTGACTTTATGGTATTATTTAGGCGAAAAGAGGATGAATACGCATCCCCGCCCTAAAAAAGGTAACTTTATGGTATCCTTAAGGTGAAAAGAGGATGGATAGCATCCCCACCTTAAGGAAAGGTAACTTCATGGTATTCTTAAGGCGTAAAGAGGATAGATACGCATCCCCGCCCTAAGAAAGGTAATTTTATGGTATTCTTAAGGGAAAAAAAGGATGGATACGCATCCCCACCCTAAGAAGGGTAACTTTATGGTATTCTTAAGGCGAAAAGAGGATGGATATGCATCCCCACCCTAAGAAAGGTAACTTTATGGTATTCTTAAGGCGAAAAGAGGATGGATACGCATCCCCGCCCTAAGAAAAGTAACTTTATGGTATTTTTAATGTGAAAAGAGGATGGATACGCATCCCCTCCTTAAGAAAGGTAACTTTATGGTATCCTTAAAGTGAAAGGAGGATGGATACGCATCCCCACCTTAAGAAAAGGTAACTTTATGGTATTCTCAAGGAAAAAAGAGGATGGATATGCATCCCCACCCTAAGAAAAGTAATTTTATGGTATTCTTAAGGTGAAAAGATGATGGATACGCATCCCCACCTTAAGGAAGGTAATCCAGGGGTAACCTTGTGGCATAAAGAGAATGGATACGTATCCCCACTTTAAGAATGACAAAGAGTTTTCCTGATGATGACCCTTTTTTTCTTTTCTATTATATGCCCAAGTTTTGTCACTAACGGCCTCTTCTTATTCCTTGTAGTTTGAAGAAATGACGATTTTCAGGCTATATAGCTCTCCCTCTACCAAACTTAGGCATCTTGTAGTTGAGATGGGAGAAGGGGGAGAGCAAACCTGATTTTTAACTCATACTCCACTAGTCGATCGATATGCAAGTCAGTGGCCTTTTTTGAAAAATCCATTCTATATGGTGAATTGGACTTCGGTGCACACCCATACTACTAATAATTTACTCAATGTGTGGTCTCTTCAAGCGCCAGATCATCATCATGCTAATATTGCAACTTCTCTTCCAAGTTTAGGTCGTTGCATAATTCAAGGCGAGATTCGATGGGGGAACACAATGACAATTGAGGGAGAGTATTATCACATTCCAGGGTATTGGGAGTGGACCAAGGATATACTTGGTAGTAGCCAAGAGGTATTGGGTACGGCCCAAATTTATGATGTCATTTATGTATCTCTATTCACTTATGACCGTAATTCAGACATTTTACAAGCATTTTGTGAAGCTTTGTGTCCAAAAACTAATACACTTCTTACATCTGTCAGAGAATTATCTATTTATTTATGGGATTTACATACTCTTGGAGGCTTACCGATTTGGGATTCTCTTAATGAAGAAATAGTGTATGAGGCCAAGGAACTTGTGGGTTCTGTTGAAAAGAGGACAAAATACATTCCACGGACTTGTGAATATTTGTTTGCGGCATTTCATTATCTTCGGGGGGCTAATCAAAAAGTATCTTTTAGCAGGTGGATAAGTTTTTGGTGTAAGGAACCTCAGAGGTATGAAGTTGCTCCACCGAGGGAGGAAAAGAAGTTTGCTCGCCCTAAATCAACCCATAATCCTAGTGGGGACTTACTAGATATAACAAGATGGTCACATGTCGAAGAAAGGATGTTTTCTGGACTTGGAGTGAAAGTTGATAAAAAAGATGAAACATATCTAGCAGCTTTCTTATCTTGTTGGTTGTGTGCTTTCGTCCTTCCTAATAAAGAAGGTGAGTTTGTTCGTCCACGAACTTTCAAGATGGCAAACATATGGCGAGTGGGAAGAAGATCAGTTTTGCGGTCCCGGTATTATCCAGCATCTACAATGGTTTAAATAAGATCCTGACTTTATCACAACTTAATCAAATTAAAGTCTGCTTCCCTATCCACTATGTTTATGGTTGGCTTGCTCATTATTTTTAAAACTCATTATGCATTTTCCAATGGACCATTTGTCCCCACTATGGTAGTATATTCTGGAGAGGGTGGTGCAAGGTATTTTGACAGCAACAATGCGATAAAATGTATTCATGGTGGGGAGAATGTGGCTTGGACATCTACTATGTTGGACAAGGCATACCCTTACTTTCATGTGGATAATAACCATGCACCAGAGTTGGAATCGACCTATTTTATGAGTATTCACTTTAACTATCTCCCTCTTCGATGTAGAGATTCATTCATTATTGAGCCATATAGCCCACATCGCTTCGGTCATCAATTTGGATTCTACCAAAACGTCCATGGTATCATGAAGAATGATATTCATAGTGCCTCTTTGGACAAAGGTCTTACGTTTTTGCGAATTTGAACTATGAGTCGATCTGGATCACGAGCAACTTTTCCTTCAATCACACCTAATGCGGGAAATTCCTTTAGATCTGACTATTAATCTTGGTGGAAGAAAACTCACCAGAAATTCTTTGATGAACATTTGCAGGCTTTAGTGGATGTTGCTAGGCCGATTCCCATCGTACATTTAGAAGGTTCTGGGGAAGTGTGTAAGAACAAAGTCCTTAATACTAGTATGCCTTCTCCTTTGGGTGTTAAGGTACCCCAAAAACGTAAAATAGAGTCTCAATTGCCTTCGGTAGCACCAAAAAGGAAAACACCCACTCAAGCCTCTTATGTTTCCAAGAGGTTGCTTAAAGGTAAGAGTGAAAGTAGTAGCAAGAAAGTCTTTTTTAGGAGATAAAGGGTATTAGACGACATTATCCCACCCGTGGTTGAATCGCGTGACAATGCGAGCAGCACTTCAAGAACTATAACAGTCCCTCTCAATAAGGTATGGTTAAGACCTTTACACTATCGACTATATCTTAGCATTTTTTTTACTTAACTATTTATCCCTCTTTTTTTTTTATGTAGGAGAACAATACTGCGACACCACAATGAGAAAAGTCATAAGATAGTGGTGAGTCTATATCTTGTTCACATTTGATGAAACTACCTTTTGTGACTCAAGTGGAAAAGGGACCACCTTATGTCTCTTGCGATGAGGTTAAAGATGACTTGGGGTATGAAGCATGCAAGCATCCACCACCTGCTATGTCCATATGTAATGGGAAGAAAGTCATCCTAGATGCTCAGAAAGATTTTATTTCAGCTCTTTGGAATGTTATTAAGGGCAAACTTTCAAGAAGTGACGTAGATTATGCTTCTTCTCTTAGACATGAAATTCAAGTAATTATCAAAGAGATGGATTACAAGGACGTTGATGTTTCACCTTTGAAAAAGTTATTGAACTCTTTCTTTGATTTTTCCGCTTCATATGATCAAGCATGATCAACCCTTCATGATATGGATGTGGAAAGCCCCAGAAAAGAGTTGTCTGTAGTAGTGGGAGAACGTCTCACAAATGCTATGTTTGAGGAGCAAGATAAAGTTGAGGAGGTATCCACCCTTCGTCGGTCGCTGGATAATATGTAGAAGGAGATAAGAGCATTGTGCAAAAGGGTGTAAGTTTTGAAATTCCTTTTAACATTTGTCGAGGATGAAGTTGAAGGAGCCAAGCTAGCAACCTTATTTTCAACCCATGAATTTGATGCATATTTTGATGCGGACTTGACGAATGATCTAGGACAAAAGAAAGAGCATCTAGAGGCTATGTGTCAAGAACTGATCAATTACAAACTGTGCTTGGATTAGATTTTATTTATTTATTTGTCTATTTCTTTTAGAGTTTGATTGATATGCTAGATGATTTTTTTAATGAGAATAATGTTTCCTTTTGTTTCATCTTATATCCAACAGTATACACATCTTTAATTGCATTCTTCAATTTGCTCTTTATTCTTTGATTGCAAGTTTGAATAATACAAGCTTCATCCACATTCATGCCAATAAGAATAAAAATAATAGAAGTTCCTCATTTCTTTAAGTTTCTACATTCAAATATGGCTTGCAAATGTTGCAGATTTAATGCTTCAATTTGAAAGACTTTTGAGGGCTTCAAACTTACTGGCTGGATTGATTTAAGAATCTAACTTGCAGGTTTGGAGATTTTGAAGATTTCAACTTGCATATTCGAAGGATTTGAAGACTTCAACTTGTATACTTGGAAGATTTGAAGACTTCAACTTGCATACTTGAAGGATTTGAAAACTTTAACTTGCAAACTTGAATAATTTGAAGACTTCAATTTGTATACTTGGCTGAATTTAAAGAAACTTCAAGCATGATGTTGAAGAAATTCATATTTTATACGGGTTTTCCCCCCTCTATTGACCCATCAATACTTCGTACAAGTCTAAAGTTTGATGAGACAAAAGATAAAATAAAATACGTATTGCTTTGACTTTAATGTGATAGATCAAGTGGAAACATGTGATTTTTTGGCACTCATGCAACTGAACTTAGAATATGATTCTAAGCGCCTACGTACCTCAGTGAAGAGGATCAAGTCACAACGTAGTTCTGGGGGAGTGAGTGATTTTTTTTGTTTTATTTGTTGTTGTGCCGTACACAGTTTATACTCTTGCGGGCTAGGAGTGACATGCAGTTTATGCTCGTACCTTAAAGAGCATCATCTTACCTCAAGGGTAGTACCCCTTCAGGAATTTGGCATTAATAGGATCGATCCTTACGCCATCAGCATTGTAAGTACCGTTTGAATATGCCTCTTGTACAACATATGGTCCATCCCACTTTGAGGAAAATTTGCCCGAAGATTTATGTCAAGTAATGATGGGTCTTCTTACTGCGAGGACTTAGTCTCTGACTTGAAAGCATCTCAAGCAAACCTTCTTGTTAAAAGCACGGTATAGACGAGCTTGATAACATTCAAGATTTTGTTAAGCTTCTATTCTCTTTTCATCAAGTGCTTTTAACTCTGCAAGACGTAGTCGAGCATTTCCTCTTCACTAAGCCCTTCTTGAATAGCAAGTCTCAAGGAAGGCATTTGACGCTCAAGTGGCAAGACTGCTTCAACACCAAAAGCAAGTGAATATGGTGTCGCTTGAGTTGGTGTGCGGTATGTTCTCCTATATACCCACAAAGCTTCTTCTATTCATTCTTGCCAATCTCGTTAGGACTTGGAGACAAATTTCTTGAGCAGGTTGCATAGAGTCTTATTGAATGCTTCAGCAAGACCATTGGTGGCAACATGATACATAGAATATTTACGCGGCTTGAAGCCAAAGAGATCACAAATCTTGTTCATTAACTTGTTATCAAATGGCTTGTCATTGTTAGTTATTATGTAGCGAGGGATGCCAAAGTGATAGATAGGATAAAATTTGCAACATTCTCTTTCTTCACTCTTTAAGAGTGACAGCTTCAGCCCATTTTGAGAAGTAATCTATTGCAGCCAAGATGTACAAGTGTTCACCAGAAGATTTTGGTAGTGATTGGGTGTAATACTTTGGGCGGCTAATGAATGAAATTTACATGAAATTGGCAAGCAGTGTACCTTTGAGCATAGTTGTCACAACCCGAGCCTACACCCCGGACGTGACACGGTGTACAAGACTTCGAAGAGCCCCATACAAGCCTCATAGCATTCATAACATAAGACAATATAATATGGTGCGGAAATTTAAAACGTTTTCCTTTACAATCGAAGTCTTTTATAAACATGAGCGGCAGTCTATACTTTGTCACAAACCATCTAGAACCGTAAGACTAAAACTTTGGGACGCAATCCATACAAAAGCTCTAAACATAATAATGAAATGTAAAGGACATGATGGTCAAGCCCTTGGATACTATGAGGACTCACCATAACTTCTCTTCTTGATCTACTATGAACCTATCCATGAGGATGGAAGCCGATATCACCAAACCCTAAACTTTGTAGAAAAATGTAGAAGAAATATGGGTTAGCACAAAAATGCACTAAGTATGATAGTCATGCAAAAATCATGCTAAAAAGGACATTTTAGTTGAAAACCATGCATTTGACAAGTTTGAGAATCATCATGTACTTTTAGTATAAAAACATAAGTCACAAGTATATTCATCATGTAAATCATATAACATAATAAAACCATCACTTAGGCAACCCTAAGTTATACTTGTGCAATGTATGAATGGCATCCCATAATACCATTCATACTAAGTACCCCTTTGAGGCCACCATAATCATGTTCACCATTCTTTGGTCCCATCTTTAGATAATACTCATAGACAAGAAACATTCACATTTAATAAGTCATATCAAGGAAAGTAACTCATATCAATAATTCAAGTTAAGCATTCATTATTACATTTAGCCTTTAAGTCAACATTTTCATTAGCATCATTATAGCACATTCATTTCATTAGACGTTATGACATTCGAGAAACACACCATAGCCACTCTCAAAGCCTACTTGTGCAATGCATGGATGGCATCCCATACTACCACCCACACTTCATAGAACCTCTTGAGTAACCATAGCACATAACTCACATGATGGGAATAAGCCCTAACCGACATAGACCATGTGAAAAAACCATGGAATCTGGTGTCTATCCCACACCATAAGGGGTTGGTCTACTTGCCTAAGGTAGAACTAGTAATTTGGCTTAGGTGGATCCACTAGTTATAACCTATGTGGGCACATAGTTATGGGATAACAAAGGTGTTAATAGAAACCCGGCCTAACATGGGGAGAGCTTCCACCTTACAATATCCACTATATGCTAAGCATTAAATTCCCATAGAGTAGCTCATTCTCTTTTAACATTATTACACATGAGAGGGATGATATTGGCCTACCGACCCAAGGTACATTATTACACACATGAAAGGGTGCCATTAGCCTACCGATTCAAGGTACATTATTTAAACACATGAAAGGGTGCCATAAGCCTACCGATTCAAGGTACATTATTAAGATAGCTCATTGAATCCTCATGAAAGGGCTACCATTAGGTCTACCGATTCAAGATTCATCATTATAGTAGTTCATAGACTCATCATGAAAGGGCTACCATTGGTCTACCGATTCAATACATAGCTATAATACTTTATTAATCATTTATGAAAGGGATGCCATTGGCCTACCGATTCAAGGTTCATTAAGTCAAGATACTTTTAGTTACATAAGAAGAGGATGCCCTAAGCCAACCAATTCAAGGTACATTATACATTGAGGAAACCTTCACAACATGTAATCATCATTCACAAATGTATAATTGAGAATAGCCTTTCAATAACAACACAAATGCATTATAGTCATGATCACATTACTTTCAATATATTCACAAAGCATGTACATAAGCATCATGATTATACAAAGTCTCACAATTTACCCTTAAAGGACCATGAATCATAACACCAACACACCTAGAATTTCTACAATTAGGCATGGATAATAACATGATTCAAATAATTAAACTACTACAAGAACAATTCCATAACATTCATCTTACTACAATTCACCCACATCACAAAGTCATAAATTAGGGTTATGGGGAATTCATGGATTCATGGGAGATTTTATCATAAAACCATCATAAAACAATAATTAAATCTTAATATATGATAATTAAACCATTGAAAACATTTTTAGGAAGAATCCATGACTTGGAGTGAAAACCCTAGGTTTTGGAGAATTTGCTTATTGAAATTGAAAGTTTGAAGTCTCCATAGAAGAAAGCTTTCCATGAATCAAGACTACCATACCTTAGATGAAGAAATCCAACTAAAATCGTGTGAGAAAGCCCCCTTCTTCAAGCCCTAACTTGATCTTCCTCTTCTTCTTCAATGGAGTTTTTAGAGAGAAGATTTTTGGAAAGGGTTAAGTTGGTTATGATTTTGGGTTTGGGAGTTATGAGGTAATGAGTTAGTTAATAGCTTAAAAAGTCTTATATAAGTCTAAATAATCAATATAAAACGACTTCACACTCAACTAAATAACTAAGAAATTTCCTAAACTACCCTTGACTTAGCCGAGATTGGACAGCAATACAGGTGGTGACCGAAGCGGAGTCAACTCATATTAAAACAAGATGAGAGAATTCAATGTTAATCACCATCTCCTTGGCACACGTGACGGATCATACTTTCTTACCTTAGACCACTATCGAGGCTATGAGTTTTCATAGGGCAGATGATCCTTACCCGTGAAGGAAGGGCTCATAAAATTCAAAACTTGAGAAGTAAGGGAATATCGATTGCCTTTGTTGAACAGAGAGCGAACGGACGGCAAGTGACTTTGATCTCATGCTGGCCTTTACTTCGGCACCTACACCCATGACCCACGGACTGTAGGTGGGTCTACGCCCTGTCCTATAGAACCATGGGTAGGTGGACTAGAACTTATTTTTGAGGGCCTGACCAACGACCCCTACCTACGGGGCATGGGTCCACCTACTGGTCGTAGGTCCCATCCGTAGGTGGCTCTCTTTTGGGCAGTTTTGGCAGATTTGGGGGTCTTGGGGGTTAGGCTTTAAGGTCCTCCTCAAGGACCCTTGGTTAATCCTTGCGGGGTTGTACCTTGACATTTAACCCCTCAACATAAGTTCGGGAAACCATTTTACACTCCTAACCCCACATCAAACTCAAAAACTCTAACGTAAAGCTCTAGTTTCACCTACTAGTTTTTCTGAGTCGTAATAATAATATAAGAAATCCTTCACCATGGTTGGCCAATAATACCCCATCCTCTTTATGTGAAAGTGGAGTTTCGGTCCAGATTGATGAGATCCACATACTCCTGAGTGTGCTTCTTGTAGAGATTGAATTGTTTCTTCCTTTCCCAAACATCGTAATAGTACACCCTCAAACAATATTTTATATAATGTGTCCTTGTAGTAAAGGAAGTGAGGTACACGACGACAAATGTCAGTCCTTCTCCTTGAATTTTCTGGAAGTATCCCATAACACATGTAGTCAATAATGGGTTGTCTCCAATCTTCCTTCGCAACTACAGGAACGGCGACGAGATGATCAAGCTCATTTTCTATATATTCTTCCTCATTTGGCAATGGTACTATCCATTTTTTGACAAATAGTCACTTGCATCTGATCAGGAAGGGTTAGAGTTGAAGCTAGAGAAGCCAATGCATCAACTTTCTTATTTTTCGTTTTACGCACATGTTGAAGGGTTACATCTCCAAGCCATCCTATCAAGTTTTGAGCATAATCATGATAAGGGCGCAATTCGGGCTTCTTCACTTCATAACTTCCCAAGAGTTGATTGATCACCAACTGAGAGTCACCAAAGACTTGTAAGTGTAATTGATTCATGTCGACCGCCATTTCAAGTCCAAGTATCAACGCCTGGTATTCAGCAACATTATTGGAGCAACATTGCTTCAAAGTAAAAGAGAATGGTAGAATATCTTCTTGTGAAGTGATGAACACCACGCCAGCGCTAGCTCCACCACGATGTGCAACCCAATTAAAGTACATTTTCCAAGGAGGTTGAATTTCAATTGACATCGCATCTTCATCAGGAAGCTCATCAGTTAACTCCCAATCATCCAGTATCGGATGGTCTGCCAAGAAATCCGCTAATGCTTGTCCTTTCACAACTTTTTGAGGGATGTACACGATCTCAAACTGTTGGAATTGGAGGTACCACTTTGCTAGTCGGTCACTAAGGTCAGGTTTCAACATAACAAACTTGATGGGATTTTCTCTAGAAATTAGACGAACAACATGAGCTTGAAAATAATGCTTCATATTTTGAATTGAGAAGAATAGCGCCAAGCACAATTTTTCAATTGGCGAATAGTTCAGCTCATTTGGTGTCATCATTCTCAAGTAATAATGAGAGTTTTATTTTCCTTCACTATTCTCTTGAGCTAACAGGACTCCTACAGACCTTTCTTGTACCGCAATGTAGAGTATCAATGGCTTTGCAGGTATAGGGGCTGTCAAAATTGGAGGTTTCGCTAGATATAATTTGATATTTTTAAAGGCATCACTACATGTTTGGTCCCAATTAAAAGGAGCACATTTCTTCATGAGATGACCGAATGGTTGGCATCTTCCCGCTAGATTTGAGATGAACCTCCTCAAATAGGCTAGCTTTCCTTGGAGACTTTTTAACTCATGAATATTTTGAGGCTCGGGCATCTTCGATATTGCATCAACTTTGGCTTGATCAATTTCAATTCCTCGTGTCTTACAATGAAGCCAAGGAACTTTCCAGAAGTAACTCCGAATGCACATTTCAAAGGATTCATTCTTAGTTGATATCTTCGGAGAAACTCAAATACCATTCTTAAGTCTTTCAAATGATCACCCCTCTTTCTTGACTTTACCACTTAATCATCAACATAGAATTCAACATTCTTATAGAGCAATTCATCAAATATATTTTGCATAGCCCTTTGGTATGTGGCACCAGCATTCTTTAAACCAAATGGCATTAATTTGTAGCAATAAATACCATTAGGTGTGCGAAATGAGGTTAGTTATTCATCTATTGGTGTCATGCGACTTTGATTATTTTCGGAGAAACCATCTATGAAAGACATTGCCTCATAACCAGTGGTGGCATCGATCATCAACTCTGGAATGGGAAGAGGGAACTCATCTTTAAGGCATGCATTAATGAGATCCCTGAAGTCAACACAAACTCGTATTTGGCCATTCTTCTTCCTCAGAGGAACAATACTTGAAATACATGTAGGATATTTGACTTCACGAATAAAGCCTGTCTCGATGAGTTTATTAACCTCATTTTCTATCAATGGAACCAAGTCTGGCCTAAAACGTCTTTAAGCTTGCTTAACAGGACAAGAACCAATTTTGACCGCCAACTGATGCACTGCTACTTTAGGATTCAAGCCAGAAATTTATTTATAACTCCATGCGAAGACATCCCTATATTCTTTGAGTATATTCATATAAGCGATTTCTTCATCAACTCTTAGAAAGGCACTCAAGTAAGTTGGCATTGGGTCTTCATCAGTGCCAAGGTTCACTTTCTTTATGGGATCTATTGTGGTCTTCACTCCAGCATCTTCCTCTTCTAGAGGATCATTTTCATTGACAGATATATGACAACACCAGACAATATCTTCCAATTCTTTATCAATCTTCGTTTGAGGCAAGGCATCGTGCTCATTCTGGGTTGTAACATAATATGAGGAGCCTACACTTTCTTCATCTTTCTCACGCTCTTTGGTGTAAACCACAGTGTGAGTCTTTGCCTTTAGTTCCTCTTTACAAGAAACCACAAGTTCCACTCGTCGCCTCATTCTAGAAGGAATCAAACTTTTGAAATCCTTTTGGTTCATAGATGGAGCCAGTGTTGTCACTTTTAGATAACTTCTTTGATGATTGTTGTTGTTCTTCTTCAATGGACCTAATCTCTCGGATACAGAAGTTCTTGCAGTTGCAAGTCAATCAAAGACGGAAGTCTTTTTATTATGAGCAGTGACATCATCTTCAACAGTTATATGATTATTGCTTGCTCTTCTTATGGAAATGCGAATTGGCGGCAGTTGGCTATAGCCTATGCCTTCACATGCTTGCCTAGTTGTGTCTTCCGATGGGAGTTTCCTTAACATTGATGGCTCATTAGGGTTGTATCCAGTCTTCACAAATAACTTGTAAGCATTGGGATCAAAACCTTAATTGGTAAAAGATAGATTACGTATAAAGATAAAATATTAAAATATTTATGGTAATCCTTATTAGTTTCATGCACATACTAAATTTCAAGTATGAATATTTAAGAGAAAAATTATACTTAAATGGTGTCCATCATTTATGTTCATAACCTCAAGAGGAAAGACTATTGGTGACATTTTTTGTATTGATATATTTTTTTAAAATTTGTTGGTTATATTTATTTACAAAATTGAGTGAAGTAAATAATAATACTACTAAAGAAATGTCACTTTCTCCCCATATTTAAACTTTGAATGTATTTTGAAATGTTTCAATAATATCTGGTCATTTTGATCTCAAAATACAAGTAAATCTATGACAATATGTATTAATCATTTTAAAGCACCCTATTTTCTGTAAATTATAATTACTTACTAAAAATCTTTAATTTAGTAATATTAATTTTATTTTGCAACATCGTATACTATATATACGATACGCACGTGCAACAAATGTGTCGTGAAACTAATATATATATATATACCAACATGGGTTGTGATACACTGGTGGGAGTGTTTCACCCTTAATAAGAGGTCTCGAGTTCGAGCCCTGGGTATGGAGAAAATCATGTTGGGAGCGCCACCCCCGAATGGGCTCTACAATGCGCGATCCGGATTTAGTCGGAGCTCCAATGTGGGCTCCGAACACCGGGCGAGAAACCAAAAAATATATATATTAGAAAAATACATTCAAACAACTAAATATTATTTGCAAAGTTATACCCAAACACAACTCTATTTTCAACTCTATTTTCAAACAATTTTTTTCGGCAAAAAAAAGAATTTAAAAGGGGAAAGCACTACCAAAAAAAAAAAAAAGAAGGGGGAAAGCACTTGAAGACAAAGAATGAAACAAACTCAGCTGAGCTCGAGAAAATGATCAAAATGATCCTTAATGTATGGGGGTTACTTTATTTTGGTCCTTAATATAATTTTACATGATCAATATAGTCCTTAATGTATTATAAAAAGTGCTCAATTTGATTCTTTACCCTAAAAGTAACAAATTCATCAAAAAGTTCTGTTAAGTTTAACACTAGTACTTCACTAAAAATATAAATCCAAAAACTTTTTCCTTCCCCTTCAATTTCTATGTTTTCCATCAAAATCTCTGGTTCAAAGAGCTTGTGCTGCTTCTTCTTTTTCCCCTTCCGCCATCATAAGGAACTTTCCTTTTCTCTATGAATAGAAATTGTCAAAAAGAAAATATTTTTCTCTTCTAAGTTTATCCTCTAAGTTCTAATTTTCAAAGCTTTTCCAATTCAAAAGTGATAAATGAACTTTAATAAAAGCAATATTTGAAGTCTTTTATTATCATTGTTAAGAAAAATTGATAATATTTAAAGTTAAATACAAAAGCTCTAATCAAATCCCCTATTTGAAAGTGATGAAATTGATCCACGATCAATATTTGTGATTCCAAAATTCATAAAAAAAATTGAGTGAAGCTGAAAGTATATTGGAAGTATTTGAAAATGGACCGAAGATATACCCAAATTGTGAAATCTAAAAACCAAATGTTACCTTAATTTGGGGTTGATTCTTTGCCACAAATCACTTTTTTGATAAATATTTTTGGGAATGTCAAAGACAAGTAGAAATGTTTTTTCACTGCTATATATAATGAAATTTGAAAGAGATGAAGAAGGAGAAAATTGGGCAAGCTTTTCGGCTATGGCTTAGAAGGGGAACGAGAAAGTTTTTGAATTTATTTTTTAGTGGGACCCAAGGTTAAACTTAACAGAAAATTTTGATGAATTATTGCTTTTAGGGCAAAAGATCAAATTGAGTATTTTTTATAATACATTAAGGACTATATGAATCATGTAAAATATATTAAGGAACGAAATAAAACAACCCCATACATTAAGGAACATTTTGATCATTTTCTCGCTGAGCTCCAACTAAACTAAACAAAAAAAATAAACTACCATAACCTCCTGTCTTCCCACTTGAGCCATGTGAGTCTCCCATGGCTTCTCCATCTGCTTGTACACATTCCATTAGCTCCCCACTTCACTTCTCCCCATAATCCTCTCTCTCTCCGTGTTGTATATTCTTCTCCCCCGTTCGATCCGGACAATGCCCGACACAAATGGAGCTCCTAATTCCAATCCCAAACCAAACCCTAACAAACAGGAGAGACCTCCGTTGCTCAAGAAATCCAAAATCATTGCCGACAACACACTCGCCGGCCAACTTTTCCCCGCTGTTCGCCGTGTCTCTTCTACTTCGCCATCCTCCTCTGAATCTCATACCACTTCCGCGACTAATGATGCAAATTTTGGATTTGGCGATCGTGACTACGTTTACCCCTCTTTTCTTGGACCGCATACTACTAGGAATAGAGTCAACGTCAAGTCAACTTCGAAATCCCAGAGGAATAAGCACGACTTACCAGCTCGTAGCGAGTCTATGCCTTCCAATTTGAGTTGTGAAGCTAAGGTGGAGTCAAAGATGAAGCCCAAGCCCAAGCTGAAAGCTGAGAAAGATTTGAATGCTTTGTCAATTCAAGTCTCAAGTTCAGCTTCTTCGGCTTTGTCAGGGTCCAGTTCAGCTAACTTCTCCAATGCTCGAAGACCTTCTGCTCATAGATATTCGTGGATTCTTCTTTTGGTTGGTGTCTTTATGATTTTCCCATTCTAATTCCCGTTTCCATCTCTCTTCGATTTAAAAACCAAAAAGACATGCAGAAAATGTGAATTTTGCAATTGATTGCTTTTGGGTAAAATTTTAAAGGAGTTAATAAAATGTTACACAGTGGTACAGTACTCTCTCCGTCCCATTTCATACCCCTGTGTTTGACTGGATACAGATTTTGAAATGTTAATTTTGAGTTCTATATGTTATGTTAGCGATGCCAGAAAAACAATTAAAGTAATTGTTGACAGGTTGGTTTGGTAAAGATTGCCTCGAGGTTTAAAATTTGAATAGTTTAAAGTATTTGAATTTTTTAAAGTATGAAATTTTATAGAAATGAATGATGTCAAACATTTTGAGACGTCCCAAAGAGGAAAGAATGTTATATAAATTGGACAGTGAGAGTACATAGTAGGATAGTACTATGTTTTACTTTTTTGGTGAATGGGAATTTGTTGCCCATCCAATCTCTTTTTTTTTTTTTTTTTTTTTGGATAATGAATGCCCATCCAATCTCTGTTTTTTATAAACCTTTCTGATCTCAATGCATTGGTTTTTGGTTCTTCTTGATATGTTGATCAATTATTTCCTTTTATTGCAGCTTAAGTTTCTTTGTACATTATCTGTATCTCACACATTATATTTGCGGAATGAAGTCTCTAAACTTCAGGTATGCTCTCTATCTCTATGACCACTGTTCAAATCGGGAATTCTTTTCACTCTAGTCTTTGTTTACATATAGTTTTCAGTTGCTGCTTATTAAAAGAAAACCCGAATAATATGTTGCCCAAAAAGAATAAAAATAAGAAGAACCACTGCTTATTGGAAGAAACAGGCATAGTAACCACTCAACTTGTACTCAAATTTTGATCTCTGTTGTAATTAAATAGTTGGTTCTCAATACATCAGTTGAAGGTGAGGATTGATTTATTTGCAGGAGGAGAATATTAGTCTTCGTAGAGCTTGTAGCCATGTTGATCTTGCCAGCGCTGGTATCATGGAGCTTGAAGAAGTTAATTCATTAGTGTATTTTGGTAATGCTGACAGCAGAACAGTTGCTCTGTACATGGTGGTGTTCATCCTCGTTATTCCTTTTGCATTGTACAAATATCTTGACTATCTTCCGAGAATAATTGATCTCTTGAAGAGGAAATATACCATAAAGGAGGAGGTTCCACTGATGAAAAGGATTGCATATGTGGTGGATGTGTGTTTCTCAGTTTACCCTTATGCAAAGCTTCTTGCACTTCTTTTTTCCACTCTCTTTCTAATTGGATATGGTGGATTGGCACTTTATGCTGTTGGTGATGGCAGCTTTATTGAAGCTATTTGGCTTTCTTGGAGCTTTGTAGCGGACTCTGGAAACCATGCTGATATGGTTGGTGCAGGGCCAAGGATAGTTTCAGTTCTGATAAGCTCTGGAGGCATGCTCATATTTGCTATGATGCTGGGGCTTGTTTCAGATGCTATTTCAGAAAAAGTGGATTCTTTAAGGAAAGGAAAGAGTGAGGTGATCGAAAGTAATCACATTCTTGTCCTTGGATGGAGTGATAAATTGGTAAGTCTATAGCATATTGCTTAAAATGATACGACTTTTTGATGTATTATCTGAATTTTGCTCTATATTTGGGCAGAAAAAGTAGATTTGGATGGACATACATTAGATATGGGGTGTGTGTAATCTATAATCCATTCTATCAATATGATCCATAAGAAAGTTTAATCCAGATCCATCTACAGTCCATTTGATCCAAACAGTAATGAATCGTTGGATCTAAATATATACAGCCACACATTGACCTACATGGCTGTGCAACAAGGTTGTACTGTTGGACTTAAATCTTCCCTCTTGACTTGTCAATAATATAATATAAGTTGTTAGTCATAGATGATAGTTTGATTCCAGGAATATATTTTATTTCTAGTTAGCGCATTTTCAGCTGCTAACTGAACTTTCTATTTTTCTGTCTGCTTGATTCTTTTCCTACATGACAAGTAGAATGAAATACTTGAGTAATGGTGCTTTTGGCAAGGTAAATAGGCTTGATATAGGTTTGACTTATAAAACTATTGTACTTTATATTAAAAAGGCTTGATATAGTTTTGGTTCTTTATTAATAATGAGTAAAGAGATGAAGAGAGAAAAAAAAATAGCAAAATTACTCTATATCGGAAAGAACAATTTTTAATTTCCATTACCTTCTCAATAATCCAGTAGAGTGAAAATCTGCAAAGTGTTTTCAATAGGCATTGCAAGTAAGATAGTACCATTGGTTCTTGAGAGATCTTATTGGAGAAAAACAAAGACATACTTCTAGAATAGCTTTCAGGTCATACTGTTTGTTTCTGTTAGATGCAAACATCACTTGGCAGCCTTCGCTCGATGGAAGGAATTATCTGGTTTGATCACGGCTTTTGAGATTGATTATGACACGTAGGCGTAAAAGTATTTCTTATTACAGGGGTCACTTTTGAAGCAGTTAGCAATAGCAAACAAGAGCATTGGTGGTGGTGTTGTCGTTGTTCTTGCGGAAAGAGACAAGGAGGAGATGGAGATGGACATAGCAAAGTTAGAATTTGATTTCATGGGAACTTCAGTTATCTGCAGAAGTGGCAGTCCGCTGATACTTGCTGATCTGAAAAAGGTGTGAGAGTGTATCTTTCTTCTTTCCCTTGTTGACCTTGATTCTCCCTCTTATCCTTTAATCAGTTTTTCCTTTTCTTCATTATCCTAATATTCTAATTGACTCTGTGAAGTAAAAGTAACTATTATCTTCGTGTTCAACTTGTATCTTATACTCTTCTTGAATTCTCTTAACCCTGCCTTATTCTTTCTTTATTATAGTTGTTTCTTTTTGTTTTTGTTCTTCTATGACGCATGCAGGTATCAGTCTCGAAAGCACGTGCAATCATTGTCTTAGCATCTGATGAGAATGCTGATCAGGTGCTTTTTTCACAAATGAATCTTCAAGCTCTAAACAACCAGATAATTGGACTAATTATTCCATTGTTTTTATTAGAGTGATGCACGTGCTCTAAGGGTTGTACTTAGCCTAACTGGAGTAAGAGAGGGGTTGAGAGGTCATGTTGTTGTGGAGATGAGTGATCTCGACAACGAACCATTAGTGAAGCTTGTTGGTGGTGAACTTATTGAAACAGTTGTTGCGCATGATGTGATTGGGAGGTTGATGATACAATGTGCTTTGCAACCTGGCCTTGCTCAGGTCAGTTATACATAGTTCTGTTGCATTATTTTTTCATTTGTGTTTCTCTTCCTTGCTTTGGCAGATTTTTACCACTTATGTTGTTGTCTAGACAGGCTGTGGTCCATCTGGTTCCTCTTATATCTATTGGCTATAATCATTAGTTTTAAATTCAATGAGTGCGACATCAAGAGTCTGTATACTTGTGCCTTACATTTCCTGAAAACTTTGCAAGTTTGGACCAAAAAAATTCTCTTCCTTTTGAGTTCCTTGTTGATGATTTAACAACAAACAATTCCTTTCAAACTACTTCGGGTCTCTTGTAATCCTCAATACCCATTTTGCTCCTTTTAATACCTGTTCAATCCAATACAACTTCAGTCTTATGAAAATTCATAAGTTAACTTGTTTATTGCTGGCCTTCTACCTACTGTAAGTCCGTAACCGTCTTCCTTTATTTGGTATTTGGATCAGCATCCAGCCATGTATGCTCATAGTGGCGAAGTTGAGGTCCTTGTTAATCTTCACCTATATTTACCCAAAAAATGTGTGGACGGAATTTCAAGATTGATTTTGATGTAAACATTTTGATTCCATTACATGTGGTCATAGTCTCATAGATAAACAATTCTGTTGCTATTTAATACTGCTCTGCAGTTGATACTCCTGAAACTGATGCACAATCTGTTTGGGACTGAAGATCCAGTATAAGGTTAAGACTCATCTTTCCTTGAGTGATTTATTTAGGCACATGCTTTTTTGAGAAAGAATTTAGGCACATGCTTTCCCAAGCTGTATTGAATGATAATCTGATCTTAGTTGATATACAAGATTCAGATGGAATAAAATGGAAGGCGATTATAACCATTTACCTAATTGTATTGGAAACCATAATGATACCCACATGATGGATGAGTGAACTCATTGTAGATACAATAATATAGAGGTACCTACTGATTGAATGCCAAAATAGTATAGCTTTCTCAATTTTTGCTTGATCCTGTTTTTGGTAGCTGTTAGTTTCTGCGTAAGAGTAATATGTATTTTCTTGTTAATACCCTGTCTCGTCCAATATGACAGATTTGGGAAGACATTTTGGGGTTTGAAAATGCAGAATTTTATATCAAACGGTGGCCTCAACTGGATGGTGTACCCTTTGAAGATGTACTGGTATCATTTCCGGAGGCTATTCCTTGCGGTGTTAAGGTTGCTGCTTATGGCGGCAAGATTATCATAAATCCTGATGATAGATATGTTCTAAAAGAGGGTGATGAAGTCCTTGTCATAGCTGAGGATGATGATACCTATGTGCCAGGTCTCTTACCAGAGGTGAATTCTCTTCCCTGTATTGGTTTTATTTTTGCTAGTATTGTTTTTTTTTTTGGTTTAGGTATTTTTACTAGTGTTGGTTATTGTAGCATTTAGCATCAAATTAGGGTGCTTTCCAGTATTCTAATTCCTCTTTTGAACTTAAGGCATTTATCTTGTGTGAGAAAGAGACGACAGTAAAACATTAGTTCTATTCTCCATCAATGGCAGGCAATATAGTTGATAGTTCTTTTAAATAATTAAACAAAGACAGAAATTGAGTCTGAGTCGTGTATCACCATTACTTGTAATTTGTATATCTGAATTTTGTGAATCTACTGGTTGCTCCCTTCCATAGGTCAATATTTCTGATCCTTGTCTGGTGATATTTCAACAAATGCATGGTGGACATTGGCTCAGTTTCTGTATTTGCTTATATAGTGGCTTGCTTATTGCAGGTAAATAAAGGCCTATTCCCTAGGATAACTGATCCTCCAAAATATCCAGAACGAATCTTATTCTGTGGCTGGAGACGTGATATTGATGATATGATTATGGTACTGTACATCTTTATCACCTATTTCTCCTTTCAATCTCTGTGTGTGTGTGTCTGTGTCTGAATATGTGACTAACACAGAAACCACCCCAGTTCCTGAGACCACGAACTAGTGTTATTTAAGCATGCTTAAGCCCTAAAGCGAAGCTCAAAACGTGTTGAGCGCTTCGCCTTGCTTAAGATGTGCTTCACAGCTTCGGTGTCGTCCTCCTCTTGATAATTTCACTAGCTCTATGGACTTCCCTGTTAACGACCCTATGTTCCTAGATCCCATTCTTAGCCTTGAAGCTCCTATAACCCACTTACCACCCCTGCTCCCTGTTCCCTACCCCCTGCACCTGCCTGAGACCACGCCCGAGAACCACTGTTATTTAAGTGTGCTTAAGCCCTGAAGCGAGTCTCAAAACATGTTGAGCGCTTCACCTTGCTTAATATGTGCTTCAGTGTTGTCCTCTTGTTGATAATCTTCAGTAGCTCTATGAACTTCCCCGTTAATGACCTTATGTTCCTAGATCCCACTCTTAGCCTTGCAGCTTCCATAACCCACTTACCACCCCTGCTCCTCGGTCCTGCCAGAGACCACGCCCCGAGAACCAGTGTTATTTAAGCGTGCTTAAGCCCTAAAACGAGGCTCAAAATGTGTAGAGCACAGGCCTTGCTTAATATGTGCTTCCATGTCGTCATCAAGGTTCTAAGGCATACTTTTCCTTGCCAATGAGTCTCTCCTGAAGAGGCGACACTAAACAATATATTTGTTCATATATTTGTCTTTCATGCTTATAATTACTTGTCTCTTCTTTTCTTTTTTTGTCTTGTTTGTTCCAGTTATAATGTGATCTTTAAAAATCCTTGCATTGATTTTGTGTTCGAAGCTTTTTAAGAATCAAATACAGTGTAAATCCTAAAATGTTGAATATTTGCTTCTGTTACTGCTAAATTACTAGAATAATTAGTAGTTTAGTTGCAGGAGGAGTCTTTGTTTAAATTTGAATTCTGTTAGATTAGTCTAGTTGATATAATTTAGGTTTTTGAATTTTGTTCTGCAGATTCTGTTTTCCAGTTGACTATATAAAAGTCTTCTATGCTTAACAAAATTATTGAGAAACATTTTCAATCTTTCTTTCAACCTTTTTTTGCTGTACCATCATTTCAGAAACCAACAAAAACAGTGAGAATATATACTATTCATGTGTTTCAGAGGCTTCTTCACGTTTTGTTAGGTACTGGAGGCATTATTGGCTCCAGGGTCTGAATTGTGGATGTTTAATGAGGTGCCCGAGAATGATAGAGAAAAAAAGTTGACTGATGGGGGTCTTGATATATCAGGACTAGAGAACATAAAACTTGTCCATCATGTGGGAAATGCAGTGATTAGACGTCATTTAGAGGGTCTTCCTCTGGAGACATTTGATTCGGTAAGTTCAAGTTGTTCTCATACTTTGAGATCTTTAATATTCTCCTAAAAGAAAACTGAAAATAAATGAAGTCATTTCTCAATAAGGTTGGGAGAAAAACATGGTCATGTTTGTTTGCACGGAAGATGCTTATTTACTTTAATGTTCCCTCGGGCAAAACTAATGATTTCTGGATTTGTTGTAGCATAGCGCTAGGTAGCTGGTGAATCCTTTTGGTAATTTTTTCACACTTCTGAATTCAGGAAAAATGTTTATCTTTGTCTTGCTACTAAGGATCTGAATGCAGTGGGCTAGTTGCTCTTGATTTTCCTTGGTGTAGAATAAGCAAAGACGAGAATCATTATGATTTAAAAGTTAAAACTGTATACCAGAGGATAGTATTTTGGCATGTCAATTCATATTTTTGTTGATGCACTGTTTACTAACTCTAAGAGAATAGATTTTGATTCTTGCAGATGAATCCGTTGAAGACTCCATTGTTCATTCTGATTCACGGTCTCTTGCCACCCTCCTTCTCATCCGAGATATCCAGGTCATTGTTGCCAACTTTCGATTGAGGCATATAAACTTAGTTTTTCACTGGAGTACTTGTTTCTGAGAAGCATTTCTTGTTTGAAGAAGTCTGCAGCTTTTCATTTTTGCCCTCAATTTCTTTTCACTTCATTTTGCCTTTTCCTCCCTTCCAGTACTAATGATCTCACTTCCTCTCCCTCTGGCCTGCCCTTTCTGATTTCCCAAGTCACAATGGTAAAATGGATGTCATTAATCCTCCAATAGTGATTGAAATTGCTGAATTGTTATTTAATGCAGTCGAAGCGTCTTCCTAATAAAGATTCTAGGTCGGTTCCTCTACGGCATTCAGTGTTTTCTCAGAGCTCCTGGATTCGTGAAATGCAGCAGGCATCAGACAGATCAATAATAATAAGTGAGATATTGGACTCTAGGACAAGAAATCTTGTGTCAGTGTCTAGAATAAGTGATTATGTGCTGTCAAATGAACTGGTGAGCATGGCACTTGCAATGGTAGCAGAAGACAAACAGATTAATCGTGTGCTAGAAGAATTGTTTGCGGAAGAGGTATTGTTTTTTCCTTATTTACTTATAGACTGAGTGCATAGAGTGATATGCTTGGACGACTGTAGATGAGTTTAATGTGAGAGCATGCATTTATATGAATGAAATACAGGGAAATGAATTATGCATCAAGCCAGCCGAGTTTTATCTGTATGACCAGGAAGAAGTGTGCTTCTACGATATCATGAGAAGGGGTCGTCAAAGACGGGAGATAGTGATTGGATACCGCATTGCAGCTGCAGAACGTGCTGTGATTAACCCAGCAGGCAAGTCAAAGCAAAGAAAGTGGTCCCTTGATGATGTTTTTGTGGTTATTTCCTCAGGTGACTGAAAACCTTCTTTATATTAATCATCACAAATCCTCTCCAGACAAGCAGCATTCACTACAAAAGAGGCAAATGAGGTAAACTTCAACCAGCAGATTAGGTAGAAAATAATAGCAAGAGCTGGTCCGCATAGTTAATTTCCTCTATTTTTTTTGTCTTATACATTTTGCCATACAAATCGGGGAAATGAAGAATGAAAATTTCCCATCATTAGGGAATTAGTTTTTTGGCATCCTCTCTTGAAGCACTTGAGTTATCAAATAGTGCTTTAATTCAAAGACTTCTTATAAATTACATGCACATTATCAAATAATGCATTCATGTTCCTTAAAATAATGAAGGTAAATCTTATTTAGCAAACAAAGAAGCGATAATTACATTACAATGCCGTTCATAAAGCTATATATAATCTAGCCAAGATTTTAATGCTTATCTAAATGGTCCAATTTCATGTCTTCCTCTAATAAAATTTCACCAATGCTAACAATAGATTCTTATTATTTTTTCTTACACAAATCCACATCAAAGACTTTATTTTTGCTATCTTTCTACTATGAAAAACCGAATAGACTAAGCTAAGTTATTTTCAATGGTATGGAATTTCTATTCCAAAAATCATCTTAGTAATTCACATTCGATCTACATCTCAATCGACTTAATCATCTTAGTAATTCACATTCGATCTACATCTCAATCGACTTAATCATCTTAGTAATTCACATTCGATCTTCATCTCAATCGACTTATCGAACTATGCATGCAAATATGTTGGCCCAAATCAACATTTTAACATCAAACCCTCATCTCATTTTTGGAATGCCATGCACGCAAATAAACTATGTTACCACATCAAAATCAACATTCTAAACTCAACAAAATTGTCGAAACAATCAACTGAGGTCGTTTTGATAAAATGTTGGCCCAAATCAACTCTCACAAAAATAACGAAAACAAGTATTTCGCAAACACCACAAAATCATCCCGATCACCTTAGGATCCAAATCAAAGGTCATTCTAGACCAAACTCAACATTTCAAAGCTAACAACGCTAACAGAAATCTCATCCGAGCCCATTTACCAAAAATATTGATTGAAGTCAGCCCTCATCTAAAATTTTCAACATCTTGCCTAACTGCTTAAACTCACACTAAAGGCTCGGAGCCCAAATAAACAATGCTACTAAACCAAAATGGACATTCCGAAGCTGATAGAACTGACATAAATTTTATACGACAACAAATTCTCTAAGTGTTGACCAAAGTTAACTCTTTCAACATAAACACTTCAAAAATGGGGAAACTCCCCGAAAATTCTCCCGAACCACCTCAGGAAGTGTGCCACACATCCAAACACACTAAATACACAACATACAAGCTAGATGAAGGGACAAAATAGTCAAAACACACAAAAAAAACAAGGAAATGACTAAGAAGGTCATTACCATATCCACTACTAAAAGCACTTTCTTCCTCGAAAGTTAAAGAAATGAAGGTACCTAAAGGCTCAAAAAGGTGAGACTATGATGAGTGATAGATTTGCACTCATTTAAGGTTCATTTAGCTCAATAATTGGTGTCCTCAATGCCTAATATTATTCTATTTTGATTAAATGTTGATGATTTGCAGCTATGAAGGAAATTGGGACAAGACAAGGATTGATGGTTGAAAGAATGGACAAAAATGCAAAAAGAAGTGTCGATCATACATTGTGGATAACTTTACAAGAAGGGCGGATTGTCGTTTGAGCACAACCTCACCCAAAATGACAGTGCATAACACTTGTGTCTATCAAATCAGATCGATGGACTCCAGTGGAGAAGGTGATGCGTCGAACGAGAAAGACGGCCTTGATGAGCATCACCCAAAATGACAGTATGGAAAGAAAATATTGAATGCTAAAAAGGTGAACCAAGATGATACTTGGCGATTTGATGAACAAGAAAGGCTGACTCAATCGAGTTCACCAATTGAGGTTCAAAACACCTGAAGTCTATATCATTAAAAGGTGAGTTGTGGAGCAAGAGGTGATGCACCAAACATGTTCAGCGAGCCCGACTAATGTCGCTGATTGAGCCGCAAAGTGGAATTTTGGGTCTAATTTTAGGAAATTATAAATAGCCCAAAGGAGAGAGAAATTATATATCATATGACATATAGTAGAAAATATCATAGTGTGTGAAGATTTTAGAGAGATTAAATATTTTACTTTTGAAGAACACTTTTCTAGCTTTTGGGGTTTTACAACTTTGTACTTGAAATTGACAAATGAAGTTGAATCCAAAGTGGGTTTACTTCTAATTGCTTAATTTGATGTTACCTATGATTGCTTTCATGGAAGGTATAATCTTTTTACTTTTTGTGATGGGTGGCTTAAACCCCAAGATATAGGGGTGCAATTATGGGATTGAGTGTTGATTTAATGTAGTGGATATTGTGCTATGCTCTGTTTTGTTGTTGTTCATACATGAATTTGGTCTAATTATTATGGATTTAATTTATGGGTAAAGGTTGCAAATTTAATTTCTACTTCTGATCACTGGTTGATGCTCGAAAGAGATTGATTGGAGTAGGTAATTAGTTTAATACTAGCAATTTAGGTGTGATGTCTGTAACTTGCTTGAAAATAAAGATTAAGGGTCGGATCTATTCGCCCTATTTTTGAAAGATAGAATAGAGTAAGGTATTGGGTTGTTTTGATTGACATTTAGATAAGACAGAAAGGAGATTTTATGCATAGATGCTTTGCGATTGAAAGATGATTAGCGTCAATGAAGATGACTAAGTCTATTCATGAATGTTCATCACTATAGAACAACACAATTACCCTTATGTGACATCGATTTCCTATCCCTGCACCCCTTGATTGCTTGTTAACTCCTGAAATCTTCGACATTTTAGTTTAATTGTGATAATTGATAACCAAAGATTTGCATAAAGTTGGTGGAAGTATACACCCACTTGTTCTTACTATTGCAAATGAACGATCTTAAAATCCAAATCTCTTGATAGGAATTCTCCACGATATACCATTCTATGTGCGATTTGACTCTGAATCTTTGTTGGGTTTTTATTGACTACAACCGCTCACTTTTTTTATTAGTTTTGAAGAGTGATTGAGAAATTAATTTTAATTTTGTTTATTTGTAGTAGATGTCACGACCCAATTTATCAAGTCATGATGGCACCTACTATAACCCACCAGCAGGTAAGCCAACCCGTAACCCGGAACAACAAGTAATGGGTCTGAGGGTAGAAATTAAACAAGAGTAGGAAAATAACAATATAAAGATCCCTCCCAGAACCTGGAAGTCACCAGTACAGAGCTACTACAAAATGAGTACAAGTCCCAAAACTGGACAACAGAGACTGGACTGTCTCGAAAGGAAAAAGACAAGTCTATATATACAGATGGAGACTGAAATAGTACAAAACGTTGTGTGCTCACCCCCGTCTCTGGATAAGTCTACTCTAAGCTCGATCAACGCTAGCTACTAGTGCTCGGACCTGCATCACAAAATAGATGCAGAGCGTAGCATGAGTACCAAAACAACAGGTACCCAGTAGGCATCATAGGCCGACTGAGCAAGATAAGCAAAAGTTAACTGAAATGCACATAAAGGGTCACATCAAGTGCAAAGAGTAGTAAATGAGGGGGTATGTACACGAGCGTACAGGCAACAAAGACAAGTAATCTAACTAACTCCGCCGGGCTCCCATAAACCCGACGGGTACGCTCGTGCACAATAAAAGAAACCACCTGCACGGACCCCCATAAGCCCGGCAGATGCACCGGCAGTTGAAGTAAAATAATGGAGCTAGAAGGTCTATCACAATATTACCAATTTCTGGACTTTTAACTGAACCATTCCCAATCATATTCCAGGATCTCATTACGTCCCGGACTTTAATCGGAATCTCTCCAACCTCCAAAACCTCAACCTACAGATGAGAGTAATCAAGACTAAACTGAAGCTTTAGTGAGGAATTGGGAATACACCACGTGCAAGCTGGACCACGGACTCGAACCGGGTACTATAGCTAATGAGTCAACCTATATGGGCTGGACCACGGACTCGAACCGGGTGCTGTAGCCAAAGGTCGGGCACGGGTGGGCTGGACCACGGACTCTAACCGGGTACTGTAGCCAAAACCAGATCACAGGTAAGCTGGACCACGGACTCTAACCGGGTACTGTAGCTAAGCCTGGACATAAGTAAGCTGGACCACGGACTCTAACCGGGTACTGTAGCTAATAGAAAAGCAGGGCATTATGGATACAAGGTCATAAACTGAGTTACCGACTATCAGACTCAAGTCTGCTACATCAGTCTACAAGGAGCTGACCGTCCGAAACGACGTCGGAAAAAGTTCTACTGCCCAACGACATCCGAAATCTCGCAAGTCTATGGCAACACTAGTCTAAGCCTAGACTAAGGCCAAACATACTTCAAATCAATATTATCATATACACCACAAGGTATGGATGTTCAATAATATCAAGAGACATGCTGTCATAATCCAACACTTTCCCGAAATAAGGTCTAAGGCAGGGATTATAGAAATTTAGCATGCTCGACACCCGAACCCCTCCATACTCAAGCAAATCAATAACAAATGCCTAAACATGCTCAATCTCACGAGGGAAAGCCATAGCCTACCTGAAAGCCGACCACGCGTGCTCCAACTCACGGTACCGGAACTTTTCCCCTCCGAACGGTCTCCAAATGCTTCCCCACTAACAAAAGGTTAATCACCTCGTCATTACGAATATATTGACACTAAAATTATATTTTTCGGAGACGGACCTAAAATCGGGTCTAAAACGGGATTGTGGGACCCACAATTGGAATCCCGAAAACGAATCCGTGAAAACGTCCCAAATACCTTACTAAACTAATACCCCAAAATTTAGCACAAACAGATGCCTAAAACATCGCAAATCAGCCACAACAATTAACACTAGCAGCCCCTTGATCACCCATTTCTGGAAAAACGAGACCCTTCCAACCCAAACAGATTATACCACGACGATCCTTGCAAAAAACTCTACAAGTTAGCCTCAAGAATGACTCAAAACGGACCTAAGATGATCAAGATCTCACATTTCAAAATTCAACAACAATTCAATCCGAAAATCACCCTAGCAGTAGCTAAAATCGATTTCTTACCTCAAACGAAGCCTCCCCTCGCGTTCCTGAGATCACCTCTAGATTCCCCACGAAATTCTCTTGAAGTTAGCCTTTTGAATCACTTAATTCGGGCTTAAAATGGAGGAGAAATCTTATGTTGAAGATGTGAAAGAAATAATGGACGAAATTCGTCCTAAAATCTGGAAATTTCCGCCGCCACGTGGCGTCGCGTGCTCTGCCACGCCACCGCCGCGTTAGAATTCTACAACCCTTCAAACTTAAATTTCGATGTTCCGGACTCGTTCGGAGTCGGAAAAATACAAACCATATATGGAATCTGATTGAAAATGATATTTCGGACTCAACGGTGAAGGCGGAATTTCCATTTGGAGATCGCTTCGATGAAAAGTGGGTCCCACACCCAGTATCGTTTTGAGCCAGATTCCACAACTGCCATCTAAAGCCTCGGGAAGTGAACAAAGGGTCGTTCTAGACCAAAATCGATATTCCGAAGCTAACCTAGCTGTCAGAATTTTCATCTGAGCACGTCTTCCAAGAAGGTTGACCAAAGTCAACTTTTCAAGTTATAAAATCTCCAAAACAGGGAAACGGGCCTAAACCCAAACGAACGACCAGGCGACCGAACAGTCAGTGCCAGCAAGTCATAAATGACTTGGGGTCGCTACAGGAATGCTCTATACGAGGGAAAGAATTCTTTAATTTAAAAATGACCTGGAGGGTCATTACAATATCCACTACTAAAAGAACTTTCGTCCGCGAAAGTAAGAGTCAAGAAGTACCTGAATGCTCAAATAAGCCGGGGAACTGTGCCCGCATCTCATGCTCGGTCTCCCAGGTAGCCTCCTCAACTGGACGATGTCTCCAATGGACCTTAACCACAGGAATGGCTCTGGAACGCAACCGTCTGACATCTCTGGCCAAAATAGCAACTGGCTCCTCAATGTATCTCAAACTGTCATCCAAGTCAACTGCATCATACTGAATCACATGGGACTCATCTGGAACATACCGGCGCAACATCGAAACATGAAAAACTGGGTGAATAGCTGAAAAGGCCGGGGGCAAAGCTAACTCATATGCGACCTCCCCAACTGTCCTCAATATCTCAAAAGGACCTATATACCTGGGGCTAAGCTTGCCCCGCCTCCCAAATCTCATTACACCCTTCATGGGCGACACACGGAGGAATACTCTATCACCAACAGCAAATTTCAACGGTCGACGCCTACGGTCTGCATAACTCTGATGTCTACTCTGGGCTGTCCTGAGCCTATCTTGAATCACCCTCACATGATCTAAAGCCTCTCGCATCAAGTCTGTACCGCGCGGCCTGGGCTCTGCAGACTCAAACCAACCAACTGGAGAGCGACAACGCCTACCATATAAGGCCTCGAATGGGGCCATCTGAATACTCGAGTGGTAGCTGTTGTTATACGCAAACTCTGCCAAAGGCAAATACTGGTCCCACTGACCCCCAAAATCCATAACACAAGCCCGCAACATGTCCTCAAGAACCTGAATCGTGCGCTCCGACTGACCATCAGTCTGCGGGTGGAAAGCTGTGCTAAGGTCAACACGGGTACCCAACTCATCCTGGAAGGTCCTCCAGAAGCTAGATGTGAACTGTGGGCCCCGATCTGAGATGATGGAAACAGGCACACCATGAAGACGAACCACCTCTCGAATGTAGATACGGGCTAACCTCTCAGCACTGTAGGAAGTATGGACAGGAATGAAGTGTGCTGACTTGGTCAATCGATCCACGATGACCCAAATACTATCAAGACCACGGGAAGTGCGGGTAATCCTACAACGAAGTCCATGGTGATCCTCTCCCATTTCCACTCAGGAATGGGTAATCTCTGAAGCTCACCACCAGCCTCAAATGCTCGGCCTTAACCTGCTGACAACTCAAGCAACGCGATACATAATCCGCAATATCTCTCCTCATGCCGCTCCACCAGTAGTGCTGTCTCAAGTCCCGATACATCTTAGCTGTGCCCGGATGAATAGAATATTTGGAGTCATGGGCCTCGGTAAGAATCATCTGAATCAAACCCCCAACTCTTGGAACACAAAGTCGATCACCAAATCTTAAGACCCCATCTAAATCTAAGGTAGCCAGGCCAGTGTCACCTCCCAAAACTCGATCTCGAAGTGCCACTAAGTCCTCATCCTCAAACTGACGGCTGCGAATCCGATCCAGCAGAGATGACTGAGCATCCACATAAGCTAGTACACACCGGGAATCAGAGATATCAAGCCGTACCATCCGGTTAGCTAAGGACTGGATGTCCAAAGCAATGGTCGCTCCGTAGTAGAAAGAAAAGCTAGACTACCCATACTCACTGCTTTCCGACTCAAGGCGTCCGCTACTACATTTGCCTTGCCCGGATGGTAGAGAATAGAGAGGTCATAGTCCTTCAGGAGCTCAATCCAACGACGCTGTCTCGAATTAAGATCTCTCTGGCTCATAATGTACTGAAGGCTCCTGTGATCAGTATAGATCTCGCATCGAACTCCATACAGGTAATGCCTCCAAATCTTAAGCGCAAAAACCACCGCCGCCAACTCTAAGTCATGAGTGGGGTAGTTGCGCTCGTGCGACTTAAGCTGCCTCGACGCATAAGCAATAACGCGGCCCTGCTGCATCAGTACACAACCCAAACCAATGCCGGATGCGTCACAATAAACAGTAAACCCCTCGCCCTCAACTGGAAGAGTCAATATAGGAGCGGTGGTAAGCAACTCCTTAAGCCTCAGAAAGCTCCTCTCACACTCCTCCGACCACACAAACGGAACATCCTGGCGAGTCAACCGAGTCAAAGGCGCTGCTATAGTAGAAAATCCCTCAACAAAACGCCTATAGTAGCCTGCCAATCCGACGAAGCTACGAATCTCAGTCACAGAGGTGGGCCTGGCCCAATCACGAATGGCCTCAATCTTAGCGGGATCTACCATAATGCCATCCTTAGACACCACGTGCCCCAAGAATGATACGGACTCAAGCCAAAACTCACACTTTGAGAACTTAGCATAAAGTCGCTGGCCTCTCAAAGTCTGAAGCACTATCCTCAAATGCTTGCTCATGCTCCTCCCGGCTCCGCGAGTATACTAGAATGTCATCTATGAAGACTATGACAAATAAATCAAGTACGGCCTAAACACCTAGTCATCAAGTCCATGAACGCGGCAGGGGCGTTAGTCAACCCAAAAGACATCACTAGGAACTCATAGTGGCCGTAACGAGTCCTAAATGCAGTTTTAGGGACGTCCGCTGCCCCTAATCCTCAACTGGTGGTAGCCGGATCTTAAATCAATCTTAGAAAATACCACGGCACCCTGAAGTTGTGTCAAATAGATCATCAATCCTAGGCATGGGGTAACGGTTCTTCACCGTCACCTTGTTCAACTGCCTGTAGTCGATGCACAATCGCATAGTACCGTCCTTCTTCTTTACGAAGAGGACTGGGGCACCCCAAGGCGATACACTAGGCCGAATGAATCCCTTATCTAAGAGATCCTGAATCTGAACACTGAGCTCCTTGAGCTCTACGGGGGCCATACGGTACGGTGGTATAGAAATGGGCTTAGTGCCCGGCTCTACTTCAATAAAAAGTCAATGTCACGATCAGGAGGGAGACCAGGCAGATCGGCAGGAAACACATCTGTAAACTC